>NC_142527.1:17272700-17342700 GCF_964205215.1 Stylophora pistillata | reverse complement strand
AAACTAGCCTATTTGCTTGACATCCTTCGTTGAGTTTCTAAAAGATTATGGCTGTAGGTGGATATTGAACCCGGGTTGGCGTGACCTGTTGGCTCGGAGATTGTTTTTTCTGGGCGTGTTCACAGGATTTTCTCGCTTTCGCGTTGTCGCGACCGAAACAGATTTTTCATGCCTCTCCAAGAATTTATAGCTCAGTTCAAAACAAGGAAGAACCTCAGGCTCACTTTGAAAAACGCTCTTTTTGTTTTTGGCTGTTTAAAAGGTGACAATGGTTTTGAAAACATTTAAAATTGACTTAGAAACCAAACTTTGTAACAATTTGACGATAGTTGTTATGCTTACGTAGATGCGAAACAAAATCATTCAGCCTAGTTTTCAACTCGCAATTCCACGTTAAATACCTCGCTTCCTTAACCAATCAGAATGCGAGTTTGTATTCAATGATGCAATTCTATCCAGATTCCGAGTACTGTACCCTCTTTCATGGGAATTTGAGTAATCCGAAATCCTCTGACGATACACCGTTATACTTGTCTGTCATCTGAAACATGTTAAAGTGGGCTGATCTACACGAAACTATCGTAACACCGGTCATTTGTCGTAAACGTGTACGTTATCACGATGACGTGACGCTGGATTTTTCCATGAATTTTCCATCAGGTCCATCCAAAAAAGACGAGAAATGGACATTTTTCGATATTTCAGCAGATTTCCGCGCAATCTGAGGTAAAAACAACCAGGAAAAGAGAGGAAAACCTTGACTGAACGTTCGTAAACACTGAGAGTGAGTTTTTTTTTTTATATATTTGAGGTGGACGGCTAGGCTCCCGTGAGGGCGGTGCAATGCCTGCCGACCGACACGTCTAGTCCAACCCATGGCGAGGGTGCAATGCCTTAGGGTTGGGTCCACCACAAAAGAGGGTCACCAGACACCAACTTTGTTGGGGAATCGAACCCTACCTCACCAAAAACTAACACACTCACTCCAAGAATTGAACTCACTCACGTGAAATGATAATAATAAGGGACTCATGATAATAACCTCTACCCAGCCAAGGGGTGGCACATGAAAAAACCAAAACAGTAATCCTAGCCCCTGGCCAGCCAAGGAATGGCATGCGAACAAAAACAAAACAATAATCATAGCCCCTAGCCAGCTAAGGGGAGGCACATGAACAAAAACAAAAAACGAACACACAAGGCATAGACAGACACGAGGTGGTAGTACTACATGTAAAACCCAGTTGCAATTTGTACGACACATTGCCTCTCTTTGCAAAGGGCAGGGTGACAGGAACTGAGATATTTCGAATCATCTGAAAACTGTTAGAAAACTGTCAGAAAATTTGCATAAGATATGACAACGAGAGACCTATCACCGCCGCAGTGCAATCGAGTCAATCAATGTTTCCTTCCATGTCTTGATCAGGAGAAAATCAAAACAAAGTTCGAGATTAAAGATTCAGTGGAATAATAACCTTATAATTCCACCTTTCAAACTACTCATTATCCATACGCAAACCGCAACTCGTGGCTACCAAAGTCCAACCCCTCGTCCTTGTCGTGGTAGCCGAAAACAGGTATGTAGGGGATTGCTGTGCAGGGCAAAGTATGGTGGGGGCTTGTTCCCCCCGGGCCGCTTCGGTAGCCATGAAGGCCTGCTCAGAACCCCGTAACGCCTGGCCAACAGGGCTCTGGTGAACCTTGGAGGGCTAATCACTCACTAAGTGGATTAAACTGATTACAAAAACCATAGGAAGTAGGTACAAAATCGCATCTTTGTTGGGTCAGGAGAACGTCTCCTCGGAGACTAGTATGACGCATCGTGGTAAAAGCCGAAAGAAAGCTACGAGGCCGATCCCCCTCCTTACCACCAAGACAACAACATTGTTCGGTACCTGGAATGTCATGACTATGTACGTAGCCTGCAGGGGGGAGGGGTGGGGGAAGGTAAAAGAGGAGGGAAGGGAGAGCCTGCACTGGCCCTATTGTTTTCGCGTTTATTTGCCACTTAGTTTCGGTGCGGGAAATTCCTATTGGTCGAAAATAATTGGTTGATTCCTATTGGTCGATTACCTGTCAATCAATATCCCGTCTTGAATCACAACTCTTGTTCAAAATGGCGGACAAGAGTGAGCTTTTCCATGTAAAAATACAAGAAGTGGAGCAACGATTTAGGAACTTCAAAGGCGAGAATTTTGTTTAGAAGGCAGAGCAAATTACTTCAAGTAAACATTTATTCTTGGCGAAAGATTTAATAGCGATTTTTCCCAATGAATTTGGCAAAAGCGTGATATTTCATTCTCGTGTCCTTGTGGCAAAGGCATGCCGAGAACATGGATATGGATTTGTTCTTGTGGTTACGGCGTTAAAAAGCATCATCTCAGATCAAATAAGCGAAGCTCATCTGCTAGAAGTGTCTGCTTGCGATCTTGGTGACACACCAATTGAAGATGTGATGTCAGGCAAATTTGAAACTGTGTTCGCTTCAGTGCCACAAGTAAGCCATCGACTCCTTTTGACTTAAAGACTGATGAACACTGGTAAATGATTCATAAAGACCTCGCAATTTTCTTCCGCAAGTCCCACAGACTACTTGTGAACAGTTTTCTTCGTTTTCGACAATAATTCCAATACTTTTGAGAGATTCTGACGGCGGTTTCTTGGACGGATTGTTGGGTGCTCTAAAAATATTACTGTAGGATGTATAACTTACACGATCGCCATACAAAATTTGAAGGCTCTTTTTTACAAAGTCTACAAAATTCGTTTGATCGGTTTGAAGACGGTTTTTTGCCTTTCTTTGCTCTAGTGAAAGAACTATCTGTGTCCGCCATGAGAGGCGCGAGTTTGTTTTGACAGGAAACTGGCAGTGAACGCGCAAACTGCTTCTGGCGCCCTCTGATTGGTTGATTTTCAGCGAGTATAATTGGTTGAAAATTTTGGGCGGTCAACGCAAAAACAATAGGGCCAGTGCAGGCTCTCCCTTCCCTCCTCTTTTCCCTTCCCTCTACCCCTCCCCTCCTAAAAGAGCCTGGCTACGTAGGTTACTATGTACGAGGCTGGAAAGGCTGCACAAATTGCTAATGAAATGACCATTTACAAGCTGGAGTTCATGAGGAATGAAGATTTGTGGGAAAGAACTGAACAGGAACGAATTTACATCCAGATTAGAAGGCGTAAATGGGGTTGGATAGGGCACACCCTCAGAAAACCGAACAGCAATGTTACCAGGCATGCACTGAGGTAGAACCCACAAGGGAAGAGAAAACAAGGCCGTCCAAGAAACTGCCGGAGGAGAACCGTGGACAAGGAGGCGACCAAGACAGGCTACACTTGAAATGAAATAGAGAAGTTGGCCTGAGATAGAAGGAGATGGGGTGAGGTTTCCTTGGACCTATGCTCCACAAGGAGTGAAAAGGGATAAGCAAAGCGCAACTCGTAACTGGAATGAAACTCCCCATGGTTAATATATAATCTGGATTGCTTCGGGTTCTTCAGGGAAAAGAACAGCGACTTCATCACGATTACTTTCCACAATTTTTTTCCTGGATATCTTTTATAAGCTTAAAGAGAGATGAATATAACGCAATCCTCCTGTGATTTACACGACAGGAAGTCAAAGGTCTCTTTAATTTCCCCCTGAGGTGTACGTGGCCGGCTCACCAGGAAGAAGGAGATCGTTCGGTCCAATAACGTCAGTCTGTGGAGATTATCAAGCTAGTAACTGAGAAGATTGTGCCTGTTTGTTCATCAGTGAAAAATCTGTACTCCTCGGTCCATGCGACACCGAAAAAGAGAACCTTTGTAATTTTGTAGGTACTTATAGCATTTTATTATCAAGAAACGAATTCTCAAGGCTCAAAGCCAAAATAATGTTCAAGCATGTAAAAGATTCTCTAAAAAAAGCTAAATTTTGTGGGAAATGATTGTGATAAAATCCCTGTTCCATTTGCTGTAATGAGGGGATACTGAGTTGTTCAAAATCTCCACTTTGTGATAGTTTTCGCGCGAGTGGTGGGTTTTACATGTAGTACTACCGCTGACAAGTTGTGATTTACACTCTCACTCAGTGTTTACGAACGTTCAATCAAGGTTTTCCTCTCTTTTTTTGGTCGTTTTTACCTCAGATTTTTGAGCTTCATTCGCGAATTGTCACTATGAAAAGTAGAGGCCGGCCCGCAGAGATTTTTACACATTTAAAAACTAGAAGATTATAACCAACTAAGTGCGTAGTTTCAGTTCCAGAATCGGTGTACTTTTGGAGAAATTGAGACAAAAGTTTTCCCTGTTTTACCCTACGGTAAAAATCATCGAAACTGTACCAAGATAAATAATCTATTGGTGTGTTCACATTCCCACCCAGGGAAAATTGAATGCATCAAAGTAAAGACGAATGATGTCACTATATATGCTAGAAGTACCAATCTGTAATGTTGTATTTAGCTTGAGATAGAGAAATAAACATTTTACACTTTTTTACGATGTTTTTGTATAAGAATGAGGCCTCAGGCCTCGAACAAGCAGCCGTTATTACCATGGAAACAAAGAGAGCTGCAACCTTTAAAAAGGGCATTAAAAAGGGGGGGGGGGTTGAAAATTTTCATTTCCCAAGATGTTTGATTCTTACAGAGACACTTCTTTAAAATGCGGAATTCCCTCGCCAAATAGTGAATTTTCCCATAAAAGCGGAAAACTATATGTCAAGGCATCATGTTACGGTGGCCCACAACTGTCACGGCAATATGCTATTGCCGTGACAGTTGTGGGCTACCGTATCATGTGGAGTTGAGAAAATCTATGAATTCATGGATTTCTGTCCCAAACTTATGAAAATATGGACCAACCGAGCTAATTATCTGCAGTTTGAATACATTTAATCACATATGTTCGTCGTTCATTCATCACATTACGGATTGATTATGAACCGGAAAATTACCCAGCTCCCAGTTGGCTTGCTACCTCAGTTTGTATCGCGTTGTACCGGTATTGCAGAGGTCATGGTTTTCACTCCCGTACAAACCTGAATTTTAGTTAGGCCTTATTTTCACCACAGCAATGTTCATTACTGAGAAGATCACTTTCATCTCAGCGGTTCAACTACTGCTCCGAGCAACATTAGAGGTATAGTTTAATAATTTCATAAAAAAAAATACCCAAAACTCTCAAACAACTGCTCAAGATTTCACCGGTAAACTGCACTGCGATATCTCTAAATGTTTCCTTACTTTTCATTATTTATTTTATTTGCTCTTATGTATAACTACTACAATTTACAATAATTGATGAAAAGAAAACAAAATAAAGATTAGCGAAGAAACTCAATAAAACCATTAAGAATTGTAAGCTTAGCCTCCCTCACAAGTAGTACAAGTAAAAATTTAGATAACAGAAACAGAAAAATAAATTATTGACGAGCCATTTCTTGGTCCGTAGTCTGTTGTATGATTAGTAAATATTGGTAATAAATGTCTTGTTTTTTTTTCTAAGGGATGCGAGATATAAAGAGCCAGACCAAGAAAGGACTAAAAAAGACCCCAAGGCTTTAGAAAATCCCCCTTCAAACTGAAGCAGTGACTGTGCATCGTCAAGATTATATATGCTATCAGTACGTAGTACCGATAATCACCTCGCTCTGAACCAGTGTTGTGATCAAGAGAAAGTCAGCTGAACAACGCCATGTTTTCAAGTTTCTCTTCTCCGAATGAGCTCGGAGGAGTGAGGTAGGGAACTTGAGGAAAGTTAAAGTGGGTTATGCTGCCAAAACCTAAAAGGCCTGACCCGATATAAGAAAAAAAATTCATAAATTGCGGCGTATCGATCTCAGGTAGCCACACGCAAGATAACGGGCAGAGTTTATAGGAGTACACAATCGTAGGTGACACGCATTTTCAGCGCGCATTTTCAAGTTCTCACCCTATCAAAGCGAAGGGCATTATGGCTTGCAAGACACGAAACTGTACTAAATTCAGCAAGACCCCGAAAAAAAATTGATTGAGTGTCCCCCAGGGAGTGGGCTCATGAACTCAGTTTCCTTCTCATATGACCCTTTTCCTTTCTATGCATAAAATCTAGCCTTTTTTTAATAATCCTCGTGGACTTTTTCCCGATACATGACCACAATTTCTTCGATCATAATGGCATAGAAATAGAAAATGTTTTTCAGTTTGGTCACAGTTTGACAGAGAGCGGAATCATCAAAATACTCACAATAGGAAGGCACCTGCACCACGCTTCTTGCTTGAAGTAACCTAACAAACACATCATTTAAATTCTGTTCTGATTTCATGCTACAACCGTAATCAAGTGTTCTGTAGGATTTCAAAAGGCAAGGAAACAAAGTTTCCTTCTCCATTTCTTCAACCACGTTTAGAAACATTTTCAAAGTGTCACGCAAGTTACAAGTGGAGTGAGCCTCGCAAAGCAGCATGTGTTCACATGCTTGTGCGGTGTATTCTTGGAAAGAAACTGGTTTGTTTGCCAAAGCTATTACCTCTGAAGCATACCTGAGATACTTAGCATGTTGGGTTAATGACTTCAATTGTGAACACAGTTCTTCCACTTTGTGTCTTATTTGCATATTTTCCTCCAAGCCTTCCTCGATGAAACTACATCCTTGCGAAAGTTGAATCCTCAACGACTTAACCATACGGCAAAATGTCCTCAAATCCAATTCTTTATATAGATATATTTCATTCGGATTTATCTTTGCTTCAAGAGCATTCACAGATAAATCCATCAAGACGCTTGGAAACAGAACTGTTTCTTCCAAAACTGTTGCGGATTTCACGAAGCGCTCAACGACAGCAACGAAACATAACACGCCGTCAGTGTCGTAGTCGGGTCGGTCTTTTTCCAGTAGCGTATCTGTACTCATGATATTATTTTCCAGTACAGCCAACGCGAGGATTAAAGTAAAATAAACCTCGCTTGGTAAGAGTTCCGAGCATGTCTTCGTTTCTTGCGATCACACATGCATGACGTCACGTTCTCTCCTAAACACTTGACAAGGGTCTGCGCTTGCGACATACAGGGACACGTCACTTCGAACAAAGTCGTGCCGAGGTTTTCCCATAGTCGATAAACTTTACAAATTTACTCAAACCAATATTGAAACAAATAAGAAAGAGTATAGGACTATTGCCATACAATCGGGTGATTTAAAGTCTAATTCAAGATACAGAAGCGTTACATTTTACAAAATGATTGTATGACCACAGTCACGTTTTTATTTTAAACGTTCCATATCAAGTCGAATAATTTCAGGGTTTAGGTTAAGAGCTCTTCCATTTGAAAAAAAAGTTAGATACCCAAATGTGGCGATCTGATTGGTGCGAGCAACATACCACTCATTAATCTCATTACGCGAACACCTATTTAAATTTTTTGGAAACGTGACAGAATGTATGGCAAGTGCATCATAAGCGTCATCATAAGCGTTGTTATTTATTTTGCATGCATGAGTCAGGCAGCTGGAAAGTTGGTTCACAGTGCTATTTTACCCTAAGACTGTTTAGTGTGCTTAAGGCTGAAAATCTTGAGAGAGTTTCTTAAGGACGTTATGAAACAGATGATCGATTTTTGTATTACAATATCAGAACGTGAGCATCAAAATAAACTTTGTAACTAAAGAAAAAGATCGAGAATCAAAAGCTTTGCGCGAAACAATTATTTTTTTATTGAAACAAGCTTTTCAATCCTCTGTCAATCTTATAAGTAGCGCTATGTTATGTGCGCTCATTTGTGAATTGGAAATTCATGTATTATATGATTTTAGTTAAGAATGAGCACATTCTTAATCCTCGTACGGTATTTCATTAAAAAAAACATCCGCTAAAATGTCTCTAAGCTTTTGACCCTCGTCGATTCTACAGATTAGAAACTATCTGTAATAATCATAATCTGGAATTTCATAAAGAGAACAATCATGTCATAAGAAACCTGCGTGCAACGTCTCATATCCAGTCATGCCATTGCGTCCATTACTCTTATTGCGACAAAGTAATTTCTTCAATGGTGTGAATTAGTCAGGTGAGCTGAAGTGTGTTGCAGGTGACCGTTGTAAGGGAGACAACCGCTAGAACAAGGTTGAGCACTGGAACAGGAAGAATTTCACAGCAGAACAGACGCGGTTAATCACAGAGATTATCACATACTGGCAAAATGACATCAAGTTGATCAACTAAGAAAAGGGACTTTTTTTCTTGAACACGAGGGTACTATTGAAAATGAAGAGGGCGTGTTTACCTGATCCTTTAAAAAGCATAAATTTGATTTGACTAAAAATCAGGTGAAGAAACATCCTCTGAACACAGTAACTAAATGGATTAGAGTAAAAAAAAACTACCAACAAATGATGCTTATTTGCAAGATTTTATTGTATTCATATTCTTAGCGCAAACAAAAAATATTAATGGCAGCATTTTCAAAAGCAACGCTTGATTTTTGTCTGTATTTCACTTTGAATACGATGAACTAGTTGAAAGCTTTTGTAGTTGTTTTATCTTTACCTGTATACCCATTCAGTCGTGTTTCTTATCAAGTGTTGACCGTGCCTTCATCTTTTCCAAGTGAATGTGAGTTGCCGGGCTTCAACTCTTTTGACGGTTGAAGCCCGCCTTCACCTGTAGTAGCTTCCTGTTCACACGATCAACCATTTTTGTGCCGTAGACAAAACCCTAGTCATTTTCTTATTTCTTATCTAATTGTGGGAGAGGCGTTTACTACAGATGCATATGGTGGAGGAGGCTCTGAAGGCAAATTGTTCCTTTGAGACGTAGTACTGGAAACGGACCTGCCCAACTGTGGGGATCTTCGTCGATTGTCCTGAGCGTGTTTTTTCTTAACAAGGACCAGCAGAAGAAAAACCCCGATCAGAACGACACCAAGAAGACTGCAAATCACGGCAATCATTGTCGTGCTGCTGCCACCTGAGCGGAAAAGTAAACAACTATCATCTTATTTTCCCTATCAATTAGGGTCAGAACTTTATTTCCTCTAATTAAGATTAAATTTTCCTTTGCACTCGTGCCATAAGTTTGTCATGATTCGTATGGTACCATTATAGTCTGCTCCTTAGTATCCCTCCCAAATTTTACTGTACAAAGTAACATGGCTGATAGAATCCTAACACACCCTAACAATCTAAATCGACGAGACGAACGATGATTTTCACGGATTCTCGTTTTATTTTGTGAGCGTATTCTCTTGTTTTGTTTTGCTTTTCAGTAAAATGATACAATGACGTTAATCGGGGTACTGCTCATTGACCTCTCGATTGAACGTCCAGCACAGTTCGGGATCAATGATATTTATGGCCTGTGGTGAGCTGTAACCTCCCTCTAACGAAAGCATCTGATGAGTCAAACTGTAACACCTTGATTGATAACTTGGAATCAGAACATTAAGTCTTACCAGTAAATGACATCACTCTCTACTCGCCTGAGGTGAACAAAAGTCTGATTGTTGTAACAACTTTTTTGGCAATTAACTATAATTATTACCTTTCTTAGGTGTGTCGGTGGCAGGTGGTACTGATTTTGGATTTTTCTGAACATCTACGGTAGACAGTGTGGACCCATCTGAAGATACAGAGTAAAAGTGCGCATTAAATCCTTTCATCGGATTTGTTGCGTCTGTTACCAAGTCAATCCTGAGGAATCGCCCACTGGATAAAACGTTCGGAGGTATTTTATTTCCACATAATTTTGAAATCCGCCTATCAATTAAAAGTTGTCCATCAGAAATTTCCACGTAGTCGCAGGTACAATTTTCTGTTTGAGTGGGGCATGATTCCACATCAAAATCGCTGAAGTAGAGTGCTACCCGGTAATCCAGAGGTACTTTGACTATCCAAGTACAACGCTCTCTATTTGGATAAGTCTCTGTGGGATAGCCAGGACTTGAGAAACTTCCTTTATGTGTCCCAAAATCTCCTCCAAGGTAAACAAACTCATTGCAAACTTCAGGTAAGTTGATCATAAAATACAAAAGGAACAAACCAATGAATAACGATTCAGTGACATCATGTCCGATGTTGAGTGTCTGATCTAAATATGTTATTACTATTATTATTATTGTTATTATTATTATTATTATTATTATTATTATTATTATTATCATTTTCATAATCATATTAAATAATTTAAAAAAAGATTTATTAGCGGTTAACCTCCTCGAAGTGACAAGATGAAGCCTTTACACTTAACAATTTAAATGCCGTTTGTTTGTTGCTAGAATTTTGATTTATATGGTATTTGTGACTCAATAATATATCCAAAACATCAATTAATTAGGTCATGCAAATTGGCATGTAAGCAACTCTGTTGAAGAGTCGATGAAAATTATCAAGGAATAGAATACCTTCATTTGATCTTGACGTTCTTGTCACAAATGCTATAAGTAAAGTAAAAAAGCACTTTAGTAATTTCATAATAGTTTATCACGAAGATGGAAGGAAGATGCAACACCGTTATTATATATCAGTTTAAGAAAACTGTGAAATATCCAAGCTTAAAAGATGCGCACAAATAACAGTTGCGAAATAAATAACTTATTTAGATCTGAAATTTGAAACGTAAGTATTCGTTTATTAGACATATCAGTCTAGAGTTTCAGATTTTCAAAATGGGATGGGAGTCAACATTTAAGTAAGCCTTGAGACATACGAACAGGAAATTTGTGTTCTTCATCACTGAAGGCATTATATCGGAACCTGAATCAAATCAATTCGAGCCCATGTCAGTCTTGGTTCTCACGTGACAATGGATATTAAAAAACAGGAATTATTGTCGCGTTCCCGATGCCGCAGACACGTGGTGTTGTGCACCGGAGTTCGCCAGTATAACCACAGTGTTGAACTTTAGACAAGTAGCAGCATCAAACTCTTTATTCACTTAAGCTGGCAGTCTTTGTACAGCACAGGCGGTAAAAACTATAGAACGGATACATGAAGGTTCGAGATAAGGAAAACCGAAAGACTACGAAACTAGAAATGATAAAAATGAGGAATATTACAAGCGTAACTTACATCGGATCTTGACTCCGGGGTAGAGAACTCCTAAACTTCGTTCGGCTCCGAAATGCTTTCGCTACAGTGACTCCTCGCAACTGAGCTACTTGCTTATAGAAGGCGAATTTAGTTCTTACACTTTGACCTACGGGAAATAGAAATGAACAGAGCTTTATGTAGCTAGCTTTGAGCGGATATTCGCTAGTCACGGAACAGAAATCAAACAAAGCGCGCTAACAAATTAAATAGAAAGTCATTGAAAGTTTCTTAGTGTCTTTGTGCTAAAAACGGAATAGTTACATAAGTAAAAAAGATTAGAGTTCGTATCCGTAAACGTGACAATTATCGTTCCTTTTGAGTTTTTAGTTCAGTTAGTTATTAGAACAGCTGAAGACTTATCTCTTTACAAAGTTTCAGTTTGATAGGGTTATTCGTTTTGTGATAAGGCAAGGTTAAATCTCTAGGTTTTTGCGTGACAAGATATCAAAATGGCGGCCGAGAATGATGTAACGTTGGGTAAAAAAAGTGACTTATCCGCTGATATTTCGCCGTCTAAACAGTCCTTTCATGAGAATTAGTACTCATATAGATGTTTGTGAGCCCTCGGAAGACGACTACAGACTTTTTGTGGCAAAACTTGATGACATATGTTTTTGTTAGCTTACACTGAGCCGCCATTAATTTATACCCTTCAGAGGGACACAAACATGGCGTCTCCCTACAAGGCCTTATAAATTTAAGTAAGACATTTCTTCGAATACCTTCCGAGAGAGCGAGACTGATTGAATATTCATCTTCGTTTTTCACTTTGATTTTGACTCTATTTGTTGAATGCTTTTGATGATGGTGTGTGCAACCAGTTTGGCAGCCGAGAAAGAATTGTGTTTGATGTTTATTATTTCCTACCCGACATCCAATGGATGCAATATGTTGACGCTCGAGTATTGCTGAATCGTGTTTAAACCCAACGTGAAATTTCTCAATGTGATGTTGAAAAGGAAATGGCCTCCGCCGGAACTAAGTAACATACAACGGAACTTTAGAGAAAAAAAAAATTAATGATTTTTGGTAGCTAATCCAGGAATCATTTCCACGCGGAACATAAACAACAATACCAAATGTGAAAAAAGAGACAGATTTAACTTGACTCTAGGTTAAATCGTGACTCGAACTCGACTTTTATTTGAAATTAACCCTTGCAAAGATATGACATTCCTAAAAGTAAGTAAGCACAGAGACAAGAATCATAGAATCAAGTCGAGTAACATTAATGTTATTGTCGATTACGAAAACCCCTAGGCATATAAAATATCTTTAAAAAAGACTCGGTATCTTTTCGATAGCACCGATAACATGACATCCCTGAATCTTTGATGCATTCATGGTTTAGCTGCGTGTGTGATATTGATGATATCGAAGTTATCACGCTCGTTTAAGTCGCCTTTAAGATGATTCTCTGATTTTCTTACGATGGAGACTGAGTACAGCCCCTTCACAGCTTTTTCATTTTTGTGTTATAAAAAATTAGTTAACTCAAAGTTTCCGAATAGGCACTCTGTTTGCCAGTGACAGTTACGACAACGCGGAACTGAGTAACAGAATTCCAATATTCACTTTCCAAAATAAAGAGTTACGCTAGACGATACCTGACCACCACAGCAAAACCAGATAACACTTCGCTTTCCCTCCTGAAGTGCCAAGTTTGAGCCACATTATATTTCGGATCTAAACCATATTTCCCCAGCAACTCAAGGAAAAAGAGCAACGCAGTACAACTAAATATAACATCAAAGAAGGTACTCAAGTCGCCTAAATTTGCATACAACGCATGGGTTGCTGTGCGTGACAGTGGTGTGCGTGACAGTTTAACAAAATGTCCACTAAAACGACGCGAATGAGCTCCAACTTTTATTAATACAACTAATAAAAAATGAAAGAGTAACCGGTTGTGAACGCTTAAATTTGTGTAAAACCCGTAGTCCTCCAGTCGCTTGAGAAAAACTCGTTCCACTAAATTAATGACGTAAGGTAAGAGCCTCTTGGTTTTAATGATTCACTTGTCGCAGTGGCAATATGGCTTGAGGAAGTGGAAAGGGATAATCGTGGAATGAAATATTGTGGGAATCCTATCATTGGCTTACCTATTCCACAGGGCTCAACTGCCTTTCCTTCTTTCAATGCCGTTAAATCCTTTTTTGCTCCATTTATCATATTTTTCGACGCAGTATTAATCATTATGGTAAGTCTCAGTTACTATTTTGCTTACGTCTTTTTTCATATTTCCGTGTGGAATTTTTCTTATATTGTTTTGCTCAACCTCCACATACTTACATACATCAAATTTATTTTTAGCATCAAGATGATTGAGCACTTTTGCTAATTGGGGACAGTAAATGAAGTTATACTTTGGGATATAATAATATTTACATTTCAGAATTAATTCCTGGTGGGGCGCTGTTGATCAGCGACGTGAAGACGCTTTTATTGATTCTGAAATCATATTCTCGGTTTAGAGGTCATTAGGTCACGTGAGAACTGTATGGGTATATTCCTCGAGACAAAGACTCACTTTCGGTGCACAATGAATTTATTTCACATAGTTCACTGACTGGGGCAGTTTTAGATCTCACAAAGCAGGATGAAGTGTCAAGGTGAGCAAACGGATCGTGAGGTATTTCGTTATTGTCAAAACTCATACACAGCTGGAAATGTGGAGGAAAAAACAAGGTAAACTACAATAAACCTAAAGTTTCGATCGACAGATCGAACCCTTTCTCGAACTCTCTCCACATGCTTGTTTGACTTGTACGATTTACTCTCTTTTCATATAGGTTTCCCTCGATTTCTCTAAGGATATAACGGCTGAAAAAAATTCTTTTTGGGCGAGGAACTACTGGATCCTCATTAATTTCTGGAGTCAGAAGTGAAAGGTAGTAAAAATTAAAGTTAAATCAAATATTTATAAAGTCACTATGGAGACTAATTATGGATTAAACATAGACATCTTTATGTCTACTTTACCATCGGACGTGAAGCATTTGGTTTAAGTATACTAAATGTTTAGCGTCCGATGGCAAATCTTTCAAACGTAGTTGGAAAGTTTAATGTGTGAGTCTTATTCACGCGAGAATTCTAATCTGATTACTCAAACTATAATGGTAAGGGAAAAAATATAGATCGAAATTGAAACTCAGTCTGGGATTTTTCCCTTCCGCAATGATGTCACACTTGTGATCCAGCTGACTCTGTCAAACCAGCAAATGCTCCCTGTCTGCACTGTGGAGAACAAGGGAATTGTTGGCTATGGAAAAATTCTTTTAAAAACACCGCAAAGATTGGAATTACAGGAAAGAGCATCGGTCCCCAAAACGTCAGTTAGACAAGGAATTTCAAAGCACTTAGGAGTCAAATTTAAAAACATGGTAACGACTTGGAATTGTTGTACATATTTTAACCGTCGGCAGCGTTTGCCGGAATATTGGAATGTTTCTGATGTTTTTCGAACTCCAGCTTTCCGTTAGAACACTATTTCAGCGGGGTCGAAATCACGAGAAATCAAGTTCACTAGACCGTTCGAAAACTAAAACATTCGAACCTCCACAAAAGGGTAATTTGGTTGTATCAACTGAGTTGAAATTGTAAATTGGCCACCGTAAAGAGTTAAAAAGCTGACGTTTCGAGCGTTAGCCCATCGCCATTCGCTCTGACGGGCTAACGCTCGAAACGTCAGCTTTTTAACTCGTTAGGTGGCCAATTTACAATTACAACTTAGTTGATATAACCAAATTACCTCGTTACCCCCACCGACGCAGCAACACAGTTTCTTTGGAAACTTAACCCCTCCACAAAAATGGTTGCACATTTCGAATTTGTTTTAAGGTAGCGTTACAGCACGTGATTGCACGCTTTTTTCCCCTCGTTTTCTACAGTAGTGCTATGTGCGAAATTCATAGGAATCCACAGAACTGAGAAGTACTTCAGGCGACTGCTCATATGAATACGCAATACGTAGCCCAATGTTGGTTTAGAAAAATACAACGGGGCAGTAACGCTTTGTTTCTGTGGCGGCATGAGGACACAAGTTCATTACGTTTATTGCGGAGTGATGATAATTCAAGTCGGCAGATGATTGAGTAGTTTTTCTTTTAGGCAGAGGTTGCATCTTTTACCTGCGCTGTTGTAGGATATGTTTGCTGAGTTCGGTAGAGTTTTTGTGTTTTATGTGTCAGAATGATGCGGTGTGGTTTCTGTATCTAGTTTTAAAGTCGTTTTCCGTGAGTCCGATGTATGTCTCACTGGTGTTGTTGTCCTTACGTGTGACGGTGGTTTGGTAGATTACTGATGTTTGGAGGCAGTTTCCGTTAAGTGGGCAAGTGTTCTTTTGTCGGCAGTTGCAAGTTTTGTTGTCTTTTGTATTGGTGTCATCTGCGGTGTGCCGGTATCCACATTCGTCGAGTGCTTTTTGGTATGGAGGGGCGGCTTAGTCGAAGGATGCTTTATCGGATGAAAGGGATGACAGTCGTTTGTTGATCTCGGCGGCTTTGTTCTTTGCGGTGATTTGTTCTTTTGCGTGGTGTTAGGCTTTGTGAAGGGCTGGTAAGTGTTTTTGTTCAGGTTAAAAGTGACGTCTAGGAAGTTGTTGGTCCGTTTGTTGGCTTCGATGGTGATCCGTAACCCATTGTGATTGAAGATGCGCTATATTTCCTTTTTGATTTTTTCACTTTCCCTCGGTGAGGCGTTGGAAATGGCTAGTCCGTCGTCTCGGTAAAGTAAACAGGGTGGCGGGACACCACAGCCAACAAAGACGCGTTCATAACACTGAAAGATCACAAACCGAACTTCGATATTTCACGTCACCATTTGCTCTTTGAAAACCGAAAATCATTACACGAAGATTGACGTAACCAAAGAGGAGTCTATTTGAAATTCCTCTTCAGAATTCACGCGTTTACTGACGTTGAACTTCACTGATTCGGAACGATTTCATCCCCTTGGTTATATATTTCGACACCTATAAACATGCAATCCGACCATGAATGCCCAAGCTAGTTTTTCTTTCGCTCCACCTGCACATCCCTTTGGATGAAAGAATGTTGAAAGCAGCCAACGTGAGAAAACTATGGAAAGTGAGTGAAAAAACAATCAAATAGCTGTGAAATCATAGGAATATATCCTGCGTAATTCCAAAGATCTGAAAATTGTGTAGGTAAAAGTCTGGAGGTGTACTATAGGTCTTTGCATTAAGTTCCGTTTGTTTACCCCAAGATGTCTTAGCTGTACGGAATTGTCGTCAGTTATACATGCACGGTCTAAAACACTCGATTTTCTTTTTTCGTAGTACTTGTGAACTTTACACTAAGTTGATAGTTCAAGTAAGTGAAAAAAAAAAGAGAACAAAACAAAGCAGCAAATACTTAGAGAATAACTGAGACTGACTAAAACTTTGATAAAACTTGACTTTCAGGAAAACAAGATGAAGACGATACTCGAGCTGTTGAAAGAGAGTAACAAGTTATTTAAGTTAATCAGGCACCAATTTCCAGAAAAAGTTCATGCTGTCAGGATTCCACCTCGTCGTGGATTTTATCAGCGTAAAGAAGATAAAGAAGTTATGAATACGCTGAGACGCCTTTGCAAAAATGGTAATTCCTCGCGCGTGAAGACCCTGATTTTACATGGGCCAGCAGGACACGGTAAAGTGCATTGCGCAGCAAATTTAATGGATCAACTTTACACTAAGCCTGCACGCTCGCGATTCTTCTGGAACAAAGCATGGAATTATCGAAACAGACCAACAATCCTGTGGACAATTAACGCAACCAATAAAGCAATGATGCTCGAAAGTTTCTGTAGTCTTGCCAAAGAAATCGGTTTGACTGAACAGGCCAAAGTTGCAGATCAGGAACTACCACTTTTCAGCAGAACATCAGAAGGAAGGCAATACCACATGAATCTTCAAAATCAATGCCAAGAAAATGCCTATGACAAACCTTTGAAACAAATTTACGAAGAAGTTATGAAGACCTTGAGATGCCAAGGTTCCTGGGTACTATTGATAGAGGGTGTCAAAGAAGATAGGTTAAGTCACCAACAGTTTTGGCCGTCGCCAGGTGATCCAAGCTTTGGAAATGGTCTGATCATCATGACTACTACAGATTCCAAGTTATTACAAGAGGAAGGAGATGACTATCCGTTGGCGAAGGTGTTCATTGGTAAAATGACGAAAGAAGATGCAGTTAAATTTCTTGCGAAAAAAAGTGGTATTCCTTTAACTGTTGCTGAATGCTTTGCAAATCTGGCGCATTGCATTCCCCAGGATATAGCAAAGTGAGTTCCTTTATCCTCAAAGTAAAAGCTCAAGCTAAAACGATCGAGTCGAGAACCTTGAAAGTTATTTATAATCTTCTCCACAGTCAAGCAATTAATCAATGAATTGACCACTCAGTCAATATTATACTGTCCACAAATTATCAATTCGTGTTAACCCGTAACTCATCAGTAGCCATTCCTTTCGAAAACATCTTCAGAGTTTGTAAATCTGTATTTCAATGCTTCCAATTTCAGGTTAGGAACTTTTATGAGAGAATACAAAGAAGAGACGAACAAAGAACTAACTTTTGGAAATTTACCCGTACCACCAGAGGGTGTTACACTCCCTAAATATATGATGATGATGATGGAGCTAACACGTGAAAATCAAACGCAGGTAAGATCAAAATATTTTTCAACTTTATCGGGCG
The DNA here is from genome assembly GCF_964205215.1 of Stylophora pistillata. Taxonomy (NCBI): domain Eukaryota; kingdom Metazoa; phylum Cnidaria; class Anthozoa; order Scleractinia; family Pocilloporidae; genus Stylophora; species Stylophora pistillata. The sequence continues at coordinate 17,324,949 of NC_142527.1, read as the reverse complement.
ACCTCGTGACTACTAAGATTAATGGTTGGGCTGGTCTTTCTTCTATATGTCGGTTAGGCAGTGTGTTCTAATCACTAACACGTTTGGTTCTCATTTATCCTCAGCTATTAAAATTTTTGGCCTGCTGTTCAAGTGAGAACTACTTGCCCCTAGAAATTCTAGAGAGAGGTATTGCAGGTCCATTGGAAGAAGCAAATTTCGGAAAATTTGTCGATCTTACCGAGAGAGAGGAAATCAAAGTGGTAACCATTCATCCTAGAAACCTTGCCATGCTCAGAGATATACTCAGTGGACAAAGCCAAAGTGATACTGGTTAGTTGCAAGTAACACTTTATAACAATCGTTCAGCTCTTTCAAACAATGAAAGCAATAGCTGACAGAATATGCAAAGATGACTTGGGAACGTAATTTTTGTGTGTGATGCCCATAAAACCTAACATCGGCAATTTAGAAAAATAACACAAGTTTCGACAATGAAAGACATTTATCTTTCATTAAAGACAAACCTTGAAGGTAAACTGCTAATCCAAACCTTCTTCTTTCTTTAGCCAAAGTATTCTATGTTTGAAATGATTATGATGAGGCAAAACCTGCTCAGATTATGAATATATATTTTCCCCCAGTACTAATTCGAGGCTTTATTTTTCCAAAATTGCAATTTTTCTACTTTTTTTGACACACCTTTATCCTTTAAATATTTATCAAGACATGCTCTCTCTCTTTATCCTCTCTTGGCGTATATAAATTGTATTTTCCATTATTACGAAGATTTTATTCATTTACTATTTCTCTTTCCTTATTTTCGTAGAAAAAACATGGACGTACATATTGAAGTTTCCCTTCCTGCAAAACAAACAAGTCAACATAAACACTCCTACTTTGTCGTGTCTCGATGTCTCTCACGTGATAAAATGCCTAAGCGATGTGTGCAAAGATGCTTTACAAAACAACAGGGATAAAGACTTCAAATTGCTACGCCTCGTTTTACCGCATCTAAAGGAAGCCGTGAAGGTATGCAATGAAGCAGCTGTTCCTGTAACAACCTACTACTGATCTAAGCTTGGAAAGAAAAAGCCTAAGAAATTCGCTGCTTTTACTCTTTTTTGCAAAATCTGAGCACAAATGACAGTGAGCTTCGGATATGTGACTGTGTTACTGGAAAAAATTCTTAATATTTTCAGTCGTGTTGTTTTCGACGCAGATGTAAGCTGGGTTAAAAAGTGCTGGGTTTCTTTCACGCACAAAAGGGAAACGGAAAAGTCGTCCAGCAGCGCCGTCAATTACACGGCCGAGAAAACAAAATGAAAAGAAAACAGAAATGACCTAATAAACCGCGTTTTCAATGAATCTGGCGTGTTCCAGTTGCGAGGAAATGAAAGGCAGGATCAGTTACTGTACAAACTTCGTAGTTGTCCCTGCGAGCTATTGTGTCCTATTTTTTAAAGATTAAACAGATTTGTCAATACAACCTCAAATGAGCCATCATTTTTGCTGATTAAATTAAATAGGAGCGTTTGTAGCAAATACACAGCTAGGAACCGATTTAAATCGGATCAGGTGTGGCCTTCCATAGACAAGGACAAGGTGAGTGGGGGTAAATGATACATTTAAGACGTAAACTATACTGTTTAAAAAATTTTTTCTCTTAAAGCTCAAAGACGAATTAAAACTAGAAGGAGAATTCGACCCCCTCGTCATGGCTGATGGACATGCCTGTCTTGGAGAAGGTTTGCTCATCTTTGGCAGGCCTAAAGAGGCAATGGAGAACCTAAATATTGCACAAGATCTCTTTAAGAACTACGAAGGCGAGGAGAATGTGCAACTTGACCTGGCTAACGTGTGGCACTTTATGGGAGAAGCCCATAGCAACAGGTATAAGTCGAATCCAATTATTCTGCGTGAAATCAGAAAAGGCACAATTTTCAACATCAACATCACGTGTTCATTTTACGAACATATTTCGCATAACATATATCATCTTTCAAAAAATGAACGCTGTTTTGCCTTCATTTTACATTCTAAAAATCTGTGAACACATTTTTAGATGAGAATAGAATTTCTTCCCTAACCAACTCTAATAAGCAGTACTCACACCTTGAAATGAAAAGGAACTAGGTTTTGAGAAGCATTTCAATCCTCATAAAGATAACGATAACTTAAAAAAGCACATTGATTCATGCCCGACCGAAATTCAATATTGTTTGGTCAATTTTGTCACTAATTATTTTGTTTCTCATAAGTTTAGAATTTACCACTGCGTATTTCGACTGATTGTTTGAATTACAAGCACAGATTCTTGATAAATCGCACGCTTTATGGGTTAATTTACAAATTTATAGTCACCTCGCGAGCCCGTGGGAAGGAGAAATATACTTAGAAATAGCCTTGCAAGAGAAAAAGCGGTTCTACGAAGGAGAGGATAATCCACAGATTGGTTTGACTTTACGAAGTCTTGGAAATGTATTGAACGAACTGGGAAGACACACTAAAGCTATGTAAGTATCGAAGACAATTTATTATGATCAATTATCACACAGCAAAAGTACAGCTGCCTCTGAGGATCGAGAATCGTCCATCTAAGACTAATTTAGCAAACGCTCATATTTTTCCTTGAGATAAACTTCAGTAAGTTATTGTCATAAATCATTTTCAAAGATCCAGCGACTCTTTAATCTTCAGAAAATGATCAGAAATTTGAAAAATCAGTCACCGTCTGATCAGTAACAACAGCAAGAATCTTTCCAAGTTTTCACTTTTTCAACAGCCAGAAAGATACTTGGCAGGCAGCGAAATATTGCCTCTGCCAAGTTTTCTTCAAAAATTACCTTCGCGGCAAATTCGAAATATTCTCAAAGACTTTGGCAAAAATGTTTAGATGTTTAAACCTGCGTGATATTTTGAAGGTTTGAGCGAAGAAGGCTGGCGAGAGATCTGCAAGGGGTTTGACACTGATTATTAGATGAAGGTTACGAATAGTATGTCAGGGTAATTCTTTCAAATGTATTTACAAAAATCGTTTTTATCTCAGTAACTTCATCCAAAGAGCCCTGAAGATTTACGACGGTAAAGAAAACTTCAAACAGGAGTATGGTTTCACCCTAAGTGCATTGGGATCTTCATATCGTTACCTTGGAAGGTATGCTGAGGCAGAAGACTACCTAAAGAAGGCTCTCAAAATATTTGAATCCGTCGAATCACCAAGTGAACTAAGGGTAATACTAAGCAATAATTTTACCTTTAAGTTATAAATAAAGTTAGTTTCCAGCCTTGTTACAATTTTCCTTCCTCCATATTATTGTTTATTATATCGCTGGCAGTGCCCCTGGGCAAGATGAAGTGAATCCTGGTTTCTGATTGGTCACCCGAGCTGGCAAGATGTGCCCATCTTGCCCGCTAGGGATTGCCCGTTTTGACCCCGCGTAAGAAAAAGAGTGCGGGGAGCGGACTTACAAAGTTCGTAACTTTTGGACTATGTCGGCTACGAGGTCGCAAAAAATCGGCGGTGAAAAGTAAGAAAAATTAAATGATCCTCTTGGGTTTATTGTGCTACACAGTTGGCTTTCAAAATAAAAAAAGCCACTCTTGATTCTTATTGAAGCAAAATATTTTTGCTATCTAATAAATCCTTCAGTGACCAAGCTAGTCTCGTTCTTTTTGGGGGGTTTTTATGGACCTCAACTTCGTCTCGGACCATAAAAATGCAAAAAAAGGACTCGGCCAATATCCAGCCGTCTATCCAGCGCACTTTTATTGGGCTCCAATTTAACTATTAGTTTGTTCCAGAAATCTCCTTTGTGTCCAGCCACAAAAGAAATTTAATACGGTCCGTTATCCCGTATTTAGAATAAGTTGGAGAGATGCTTATTGTTCATGATTAGCTTAAGTAATTTCACTTGAAGTTTATTCTGATGACAACCAAATTGCACGGATGTTTTGAAAGAAAACTAGGGTTTTTTCAAGGTGGTTTCAGTGAAACTCAGCAAAATATAAACTCGTCATCCAGAAATAGTTCCGCATTGTTCTACCTACTCTGACTCGGCTGACAATTCACCAGCAAATAATGATTTTTGCGATATTCTGTTTGCGTAAGGACTTCCTGTAAAGATAGTATCATTTTTCCTCCAGTGACTTCTTTTGAATATCTTCCATTGTTGTCTTTTGAAAATTAATTCTTTATCTATTTTGGTTCGTCTCCAATTCGAGGTCTGGCTTCATAAGAATAGTGCATTCTAGTGTTCTTCTTCCACTACAAGGTCTTTACAGGGTCAGCTGTGTTACGCCATTTCGCCGTTGACTTTTAGAGGTTTCCGTGTTTGCTATACTTTTCCCCAGGTTCACCACTCAGTGGTGGATTTTCGTCGTTTACAGTATTTTAGTTAAATAGACTCTGTCACTAATTTTGCACCGGCCTTCCAAAGACTACAATTTCGACTTCCAGTTGTGGTAATACACCTTCTAACTTTTATTGCCTGAGTTCGAAGGGACGCTTAGATACGAAACAAAAAAAAAACAGTGCGTAAAAATCTCCTCGTGGAAGGGAGCATAGGGTTGAATGGCAGCGTAGAAATCGTGTCCCAAACGAGCAACGGGAAATTACAGTGAGAGGGTTCGAAGCCTTCGATGAGGATCGGATCCTCATTAAGACTACCTTTTGGTGGCGGATGCATTGTGTGTAAAGCGTAACACAGCTAGGAGCATCGTGGCAATGTACATCCGGAAGGGACACAAGCACGAGAGACCACGTGCCAGCTGCATGAAGAAATGGAAGGAGTGGCTCGATGAAATAATGGATGACAACTACATGCTTATTTTTAGTGAGGTTAGTCAGGGGCTTCCTAGAATACTTCCAGCTAAGCCATTTGTAAACGATAAGAACGTTGGAAAAACCTTTGATGGTATACTGATACGTATTAAACTTGCAAGACCACTGCCAGCTGACTGAAACAGGCCGAATCTCATCCAAAGTCGAGCTGATTACAGAAACTGGTTCATGACGAACTGAATTCTTCATCACTGCGTAATTATCTATGAATACAGATGCAAAATACTGCTATAAGCCATAGGCAAGCCAGAGTTGATGAATTAGCTTTGGTCAGCGTGGGTGAAATGTATCGATAACTTTTGCCGTGTCTCCAACCACTGGCCTGGTCCGTTACACAAGTGCAGTTGGTGGAATGAATGGACAAGCATTCAATGAATTCCTGGCTATAGTTCGACGCCAACTCAACCCGGACGAGCGGCCGATTCGATAGAGCTCCAGAAATTCGAAACGCTGTTGAACTAGCAGTAAAATCCAGAGCTTAAGAAAGTGCCAGCTCACAGCCCTTTACTCAATATAACGGGAAATACAATCAGTGTCCTCAAAGCGGCTATAAAGACAGAAATGTCAAGACCCGCAGTTAATTAAGCAACAGCTGAACGACGGAGAGGAGGCAAGACGGCAGGGAAACCACCGTCAATAAATTATGTTTAGGCAAACTTGTAAACGACGATGTCTTAGCGGGGAGCATATCGAAGGATAAGCATAAAAGTACATAGACTTGTCTCATCGTCCTTACGTGATTTTTTAAACGAAGTTTTGTTGTTTATAAATTTTTTAGTGTAATAGAAAAAATCCGAGCCCCAGATGGGACTTGAACCCACGACCCTCCGTGATCTAGTCGGATGCTCTAACCACTGAGCTACTGGAGACTCTATGGTGAGCAAGGGTCAACTTGGGGCTCGGATCAAGGGTCAACTTGGGGCTCGGAGCAAGGGTCAACTTGGGGCTCGGATTTTGTCTATTACACTAAAAATTGTTTCATCTTTGCATGCTCACTTCGGAGGTTGGTTGGCCGCATCTTGATATGCCTTAATGTGACAGCGTGATGTTGTTAGTGAGTTTTCACCGGTGCTTACCAATACTTGGCTGTGTAGCCGCGCGATGCGGTTCCAGTCGAGGCCCACAAGTTGACCCTTGCTAACCATAGTCTCCAGTAGCTCAGTGGTTAGAGCATCCGACTAGATCACGGAGGGTCGTGGGTTCAAGTCCCATCTGAGGCTCGGATTTTTTCTATTACACTAAAAATTGTTTCATCTTTACATATAAATGTTTTTTCTCGTATATGAACACTAAGAGGAAGCAATTGTTGATACATTATCTTTAACTATTGTTATTTCCATTTAGTGAAACTATAGTTGCTTTCAGTTAATGAATGTTCCTCTTTATGTGAAAATCTTTATTCATCACTCAACAATTGAAATGCTTGTTCATTCTCCAAGCAAAATTACACATGAATTGAATCCATTTAATTAAAAAGTATTACTGAAAATTACAATAAATTTTGTTTTCGTCCACTCCTTCCAGTGATGTCTTTACCCATCTAAATAGATTGTCAAAAACTAAAGTTACAGGACGAGACAATATCTCTGCTAGGTTAATTCGTGAGTGTGCTAATATCATTTAATGTCTGTTATGCGATCTGTTTAATAAATCTCTGATGTCTGGCATATTTCCTGACGACTGTTGTTTAAACAGGGCGAGTCATCTGATTTAAACAACTATCGAACTATTTCCGCCAAAGTGTTCGAGAGGATTGTGTACGATCAGTTATACAACTTCTTAAATAGTAAAGAAATCATCTCTAGACAGCAATCTGGTTTCCAGTCTCTACACTCAACTGTTACTGCACCTCTAGAAGTCACTGACAACTGGGCGTTTAATATCGATCGTGGCTACGTCAATGCCGTAGTGTTTCTCGACTTAAAAAACGCATTCGACACAACTAAAATGAATCGGAGTGGAATTCAAGGTAAAACTCTTGATCGGTTTAAATCGTATTCGACGAATCGCACACAGCGGTGCTCAGTTAATGGTTGCCTCTCTGATTTCACCATTCCTAAATGTGGTGTGCCACGGGGAACGATCCTTGGCCCTCTTTTATTTCTAATTTATATCAACGATTTGCCTGTCTTTCGTTCAGCATGTCTAGAATGTTTGCTGATGACACCCACATTACTTATGCTGGTTCTGATTTGCATTCGATTCAGTCTAGTCTATCACACGACTTTGAAAAGCTAAGCAAATGGCTTGTGTCTAGCAGACTTACCTTGAACGCTACAAAAACTGAATTTGTGTTGATCGGCTTCGGGCAAAGATTAAGTACTCCATCTGATACACTCGAACTCTCCCTTGGGGAGCATCTAGAGGGTGGGCTATGATGATTTCCTTATTTTTTTTCCTTTCATTTTTTGAAGCCCCCCCGATCACCTCAGAGTTTTTTTCTGAGCCCCCCTCAAGATATGTCAATTTATCAAAGGAAAATATCATAGCCCCCCCTCCCCCAGCACATAAGTACAACATGTCAAACTCACCCTTAGCTATATCAAAGTCTTGTGACAGGTATATTGAGCTTTATTAGTAATAAACATAGTATATCAGTAACAACTTGCACTAATGAAAGGGTGATATTTCAAGATATCAATTCATGAAAACATAATGTTCAGTGCAATTAAATCTCTATGCATTTTTAATTCAAAATTGTTCTATTCTGGACATTCTTGAGAAAAGCTGATTGAATGATTGGCTTATAATAAATTTAACTATCTGAATTGGTACTGGAGAGAAAGTAGTCTTGGGGGAAAGAAACACAGAGTGAGGAGAGTGAGAATGAGGAGAGCGAGAGTGAGGAGAGTAAGAATGGGGAGAGCGAGGTGAGGAGAGTGAGAATGGGGAGAGCGAGAGTGAGGAGAGTGAGAATGGGGAGAGCGAGTGTAGGGAGAGTGAGAATGAGGAGTGCGAGTGTGAGGAGAGTGAGAATGAGGAGAGCGAGAGTGAAGAGGGTGACGAGAGTGAGTTGGAGCCACTCGCAAAGAGACCTTGTAGCACAAGAAGTGGGCGTCATGCATCAAGTTTCATACTCTAGTTCTGTATCAACATTCTGTTGAAATGAAATAAAAGACAGGAATTATAAGAGCGTCCAACAGCATATTTTCATTTCCTTTTCTTTTTCAGGAAAAAATGGTTGGCCCCCCCTATGCTCCATGTCATTTTTATTGGAAATTTTCCACAGCCCCCCCTAAATCATAGTAGGGAAAAAGAGTGACCCCCCCTAAAAATTATCATAGCCACCCTCTGGGTAAATTATGAATGCTCCCTTGATAATGTTCCGTTTGAGCAATTTTCCTCTGTGAAATCCCTTTGGATATATATGGACAAAAATTTAACGTGGCATTCCCACATTGATAAACTGTGTAAAAAGATCGCTTCTGCGATTGGAGCCATAAAGCGAGTTAAGCCATTTGTGCCTCGATCCACCTTACTCAATATATACAACTCACAAGCTCAATCTCACTTTGATTACTGCAACCTAGTCTGGGGTAATTGTGGCAAAGTATTATCTAACAAGCTACAAAAACTACAAAACCGTGCTGCATATGTAATAACTTCATCAAACTAGGACGTAAATGTCGATTCTTTGTTTTATAAACTCAGCTGGAAAGACTTGAAATCTCAACGTCAAATTCAGAACGCCTTCATGGTTTTCAAGAGAGTACCATAGTGCCCTTAGTTTGATTCTGATGCTATGGTGGCATGCCTTCAATGTTCCAGGATAAATGGCTGTTTGCCATCGTTGGTCTTGTGTTTGTTATGAAATTCCTTCATACTGTCATCCAGGGCCTCTTTGTTGCCAGCAAAGTAAGCAGTGGTTGCATTTTGGAAGAGTGACAATTGTTTATGCATAACTTTCACCTGTTGAAGAAGTAGGTTAAACAGACAGACAGCAAAACTGATCCAAAATGACCACATGCAATATGCAACATACAATAAGGCATCCCTCGATACAATTGTTCGCTCACATTAATGAAACATTGGTACTCAATACCTGTTATGAATTCTGCTAGATATTTGTCACTGACACGGAAATACAGCCCCCAAAGCAACGCTCACAGTTTATTTTGGATAAACAGTTGATATGAATTGCACGCTCATACAAGAGAAACAGTTCTGGCTTAGACTTTGCAAGGCATTTGTGGCCTTAAACAAGAAATCGTAAATTACGTCCTTCTCTAGGATTTTACATTTTTTAAACGCCGCCAATTTGTCCTAATTTCACGAAAAGTTATTTCTGTTGATTATTGAAAATGCATCAGGTTAGATATACCGTTATTAAATGGGAATGAGTGGTATCGTCAAAGAAATTCAGATTTTATGAATGCTTCGGATGAAACCTTGCATAAATTTATGAATGTTTTACTCTCAAACGGAAATTTTATTGAGAATTTTTTCATTTCAACCCACTGAGCCTATTGCGGTGTTGTGAAAGCGAACCGTAAGCTGGAAAAAAATAGCTAAAATACCTTGTTTTCTTCTAAAAATCTGATTTTGATCACTAAATCGCTCCGAAGTCGGTCGAATTTGTCTTTTTGGACATCATACTTCTGCTTTGCCTCTTCAGCTTTAAGAACTGTCGCTGCTGTTCTTGGTCCAGCTTGGATGGATTCTAGGTCTGTTCTGTAAGCATCATATTCTATTCTGGCAAATTCATAAGCTTTCGCTGTCATGATGGAATCCTCTATGGTCTTGTGCACCAAAGTCGTCAAGTTGGACGTAAAAACCTTAAGTGCCCCAAGAAGAACTTCTCCATTCTTAACCAGTAATCTCTGGTACTCAGCATTGCAGTTAAAGTCACCCTGGAGTTCTGGTGATTTCACCCCTAAATCTGCAAAGGCATCGGAAAGTCCTCTTTGACTCTGAACCATATTCTCTAAATGGTTTGTCATCTGTTTCGCTAGTTTTAGAACATTAACGTACTTAACTTGAGTTTCTTTTAAAAGAAGAATTTGTCCTTCAAGTTCTTTGTCCACAGTCCTTGTACCTTTACCAAAACGTTCAGAAAGATACTGTCTGGTAAATTTATATGTTGAAATACTCCATTTCCTTAAGTGATCTATTTTCTGAGACGTATTTGCTCGAATTAGAGCTTGGGAAGTGGGATGACCATTTGAAGTCGTCCCTCCACTTGAATGCCATGGCGCCGGTGATGTGGCTGGCCCTGTTGAGAAATGGTTATTGAAAATCGAAAACGATTTTTATAAAAAGTTACACCTTGAGAGCTCAACTTTATGTTTAGGCCAACCATAAAACATAAGTTGTGCCAATACCTCTGGGAAGATAAACTATCGCAGATGACGTCTTGTCCCTCAAGACGTCAGTACAAGAATAAAGACAATGCCCGTTTTGGCCTGAGTATTTGCGCTTAAATGTACAAAAGCCATCTAGGAATTTAATATCTACTGGTGGTACCCATTTACAAATCCAACTGGTAACAAATGATTTTCAAGATTACGCTGTTGCTCTTTTCAATGAGCTCTCGAGAATTCTTAGAAACACAGTGGACAGTGTCATTTTTTGCAGAGAGGTAAAGTGCTTCCTACTTAACAACGCTAAAGCAGCTTGAACACGTCAACCTCCTCAATTAGTGAACCAGTTTCTTCCACTTTATTATTGATCTAATATAAAGTATTTAACAATTGCTTTTATTTTTGTTATTCTTCCTTCATTATAACATTTATTTGGTCAATATCGAGCTACGCTTCGGATGTGTTACTAATAAACCTGTACCAGACAGACCATTGGTTTTGGTCTCAATAGCTCTGTAATTTGTTGTGTACGTAAAAGATACTCTATTCCTTTTATTTCAAACAAAATGGAGAAAACGTAACCACTAACGGAGATAAAAGCTTTTCAGAGACGACAATTTCTACAAACTGAGCTTGTCCCTTTACTGTACCCCATGGCCTATATGTCGTAATTGAACGGTTCTTAATTCGCCTTTTGATATGTGGCTGTGCGTGCCAAAAATACCAATGAATACGATGTTAACGCAGAAATTGTTCCTCTGCCGATTGATTTGCGTTTGTTTTCAACTCTACATATCAACGTAGATTTTAAGTTGTAAACTTGTTTAAAATATTGAGCGTGGAAGCGAATCTTTTCCCAGATCGTAAAACTACGAAATGTTAACTTACGGAATGATACCAGTTTTTCTAATTCATCACTGTAACATATACATGAACTTAACATGCCTCAAATATCTGTAGAAAACGGCTCTCCGATAAAGATGTGGATCTAGAACTAATAGGATAGAATAGATAACTTATCACGTTTCTCATTATTAGCCTGCTAAAAATCCTAAGATTTTCACATCTTTTTCGCTAGTTGGTCTCTCGTAACATATGATCAAACAATAATTCAAAAGACACATTTTGTCACTGCTTACCTCTGGAGGCTTTGTTGGTATTCTTTGCTGGCATCATCTTTAAAAAACACGGAGGAGTATCCTTCGCCGAGGAACGAATTAAGAAACCACATGCGCGTAGTGATTGTGACTATTTGAGCGGCTAGAACAAGCATGGGCACCGGTACCCGCAACTACCTGTAGCACAGCCCGCGACAGAATGGCAAGACTATTACGGGAAGGAGCCATTAACTCTCACAGGTTGTTTAAAAGGCGCAAAACAGAGTAGATATCATAAACACAGTGACTTGGCTAAGATAGTATTATGCAAGAGTTGCGGCGTGCTCGTGACGCAAATTATGGTGGGAACGAACGCCCACGATCGAAACGAAATTTTAGTCAATAGAGGTTTTGCACAGCAGCCATGTTGGATGGCAGGAAAAATAGATTATTTTACCCATGGGAAAAAATTTCCTTTCTTCTGCAAAATATTTTCATTGTTCCTGCCATCCAACATGGCTGCTGTGCAAAACCTCTATAGCGTTTGCGTAGACGAACTTCACAATATAAACAAGGACAAACAAAATTGAAAACGGAAAATAGAAAACCTGTTTATCAGCCAGGGGAAAAAATTCAAAAATATTTCATACAAGACTCATGAAACACAAACTGAACTCTAAATCATGTTTTCCACGATAAGTGGGAAGTTTGTCTTTCATGTTTGTTGAAACAAATTTGAACCAAAATTTTGAAGTATGCTTACAATAAAGAAGAATTTCGTAACTAATTTTCTCACTTCATTTGTTTGGAGGGAAAGAAACCTGTATCCAGAAGTTCGCTCCGACGAAGGGCTAACGCTCGAAACGTCAGCTTTTGTAATCGTTACGGTGGCTAATTTACCATTTCAACTTTGTTGATATATCCAAATTGTATCCAGAAGAAATGTCTTTTGCGAGAAAGCTTACACCAATATTTTTTGCATGTATCTATCGAAGAAATTTTGGGTGATATTAGAATAAACTGGCATAATTAAAGTATAAATAGAATTGTCGAAAAACTTAAAGAAGGTTATGTAAATGATTACCTAAAACCACGTGGTTCTAATTAAGTGCTGTTTTAAACATAACCGGTAGGATACATCTAACCGATTGTAATTGTTTGGCCTGAACAGACCAAGTGAGTAAATGGTTTCAATCTAAAAAACTTACCTTTCAGATTGGCGTGACACTCAGCCGTTTGGCCTCTGTGCAAAGAAACCTGGACAAACTAGATGAAAGCATAGCTTCCCTGCAAATGGCACTTAAAAAGTTTGGATACAACAACATTTACAGTGCTGTTATCTTATCAAAGCTGAGCGTGGTGTACCGCTACAAGGGAGATTTTAAACGAAGTGTTCAGCTTGCTAAAAAGGCTAAAAAAATTGCAAATGAACAATGTGGTACAAAAAGTCATCCCGGTAGGTCGCTGTTAATTTCCATCGTATTCTATACAATGTTATCTTTTACTGTTATTGATTAAACCAGATAGGTTAAAGTATTCAGATGTCTTAATCGCACCGTTAGCCAGTGGCATTATTCTTTGAGAGCTTGTAAACTTGAGAGGATCTTTTTTATTACAGCTAGAGCTACAACATTGCTGAATCTAGGACATGCACAAAGTGATGTGGGAGATGTAGACGATGCAGTGAATCATCTTAGAGAGGCCTTAGCTATAAACAAGGAAATTCACGGTGTTAACCATCGCATTGTAGCTGCAAACTATAATTACTTGTCGTATGGCTACCTACAGATGGGAATGGTTCAACAAGCCAAGAAAGAGCTACTAAACGCTACACGGGTTATGAACAATTACTCTCGCTCCCACCCAGGTAATAGGCAGCATTGTTACTTTGAACTGCACGAAATATACTCTTAAATCGTAGAAATGGATTTATTTTCGGGCATCCTTCATACTTCATAACGAAGAGTGAGAGGGTATCTCCCATTTTGTTGGAAGGATCTGTCCCGTTTAACTGCTCTTTTTTGCAAAAGATTGACTGGAGAGGGGTTACCCTTCAACCCAGATTAGGCTCGAGATTGGATCCAGAAAAGCTGCTAAGCCGAGGAGGCCCTTAAGATCTCAACTTTCCGGTGCATTTAATTTTTTTATGTAAACTTAAGTCAGGATCTTCTCGGTCGAAAAACACGACGAAGTATAAACCATGCGACTATTTTTCTCTATAGAGGTAGCTAATACTCTAAAGAGGCTTAGCAAGGTCTGCCTGATTCTCGGAGAAACCGTTAAAAGTGCAGAGTTAGCTAACCGAGCTCTTCAAATCTACAAAGAAACGCACGGAGATACTGTGGAACATAGAGAGGTAGGTCAAAAGACACTGCATAGTCGGTGCGTAAAGGTTTCGACTGTGAATTTTCTCTTTTGTTTGGAAGGAGCCCTTCTCACGAAAAATAAATCAAAAGAAATCGAAAATGTTGTTCATGTTTAGGTATATTTAAAATGAAAACTTATCTTGCGATATAAACAGCAGGCCTTTTGATTTAATTGGTAAATTGTTTTTGAATCATATGCCGGTTATGGATAATGGACCCTTTTTCAGCCTTTTTTTTTTCTACAACGTGCTAAATTTAGCAAATAGATTTGATGTGGCTGCGCGCCTGTTCAGTAATAGATCGAAGATGTCGTTCATAATGAGGTATGAATAAGAAAGTGGCACACAAGGCGCAGCCCAGTGTGTCACTGATGTTCTGGCAGACAAGGCACAGCTCAGTGTGTCACTGATGTTCTGGCAGACAAGGCACAGCCCAGTGTGTCACTGATGTTCTGGCAGACAAGGCACAGCCCAGTGTGTCACTGATGTTCTGGCAGACAAGGCACAGCCCAGTCTGTCTGATGCTCTGGCCACATCTTCTTCGTCTTCCATGATCTATCACTGTACAGACCGACGGGAACATTGAATCTATTTGTTTTATATGATAGAAAAGCAAGTTGTCCTTCTGCGCGTCTAATTCAGCTTATCATATTAAAGCCATTGTCTACCGACCGTCAAGGCTATCAGAATTAAGTTATATGAATCAATGTGAATATGAAAGCGATATTCGCAGTAATGAACACCACTTAAACAGTAATGAAAACAATGCCTGAGAAAAAAAAAAAAATTAAGGCCTGTACGGGGTTTGAACCAATGACCTCTATGATACCAGTGCATTATTGCTCGACCAACTGAACTAACAAGCCAACAAGGAGCTAGTTACCATGTTGGTTCGTAATAAACCTGTGAAGTGACACATTGAGTTATTAAGGCAGAGAAAAATTTCGTTCAAAGTTCATAAATGTCGACGCCTTACAGACTTCCTATTAACGAAAGATCATGAAAACGTTTGCTCAACGTCGATCGCCGCTCAAAGAGGAGATAGCATCAGCAACAGGAATTTCCAGCTAAGAATATGTGGCAAATTTCCATCAAAGTTAGGCGTTTAATCAATTACAAACCAGTGTGACAAAAATTGTTAGTAAATATCGATCAACATAAGAATAAAAACACGAGCAAGGATTGAAAATATTTTACGCATCACAGGGAAAGCAAGTCCTTGGAGTTCATGACGTTTGATTCGCTTCCCTAAAAAAATAAAATGACTCGGTATTCATGTTTACAAATAAGCGGATTTTGGAATTTTAGATGGGTGTTGTTTTTTGATATAAATTTAGGTTGATCACGAAGTTTATGACTTGTTTCGTAACACACGAGTCCAGTTTTTCTTCACTAGTTTGCAAACAGATTTCATTTTAAGGCTAATGAAGGGAAGCACCCTCATATTTTGCATCCTTTTCTTCAAATATACTAATCCAGGGCTTTTAACTGCAAGCACAAAACTCAGGTCAATGCCCTTTCTCTCTAAGTAAGGTAACACCATAACGATAAAAGTTGTCGTGGCTTCCTGTTGACAGTGAGTAAGTCGTATAGCACTTTAACGTTTGTGAATATACGAAAATCATTTATTTGAATTGCTTAAATAGTGTTCGTTACTGCGAAGATCGTTCTCATACTCGTTCTTTAACCGCAGTTCAAATATATGACTTTCATATTTTCACAAACGTTGACTCATCACTTCACGGGTTTATTACGAACCAACATAATGACCAGCTCCAAGTTGACTTGTTAGCTCAGCTAGTAGAGCACTGCACCGGTATCGCAGAGGTCATGGGTTCGAATCCCGTAGAGGCCTGAATTTTTTTTAGGCCTCATTTTCACTACTGCTTAAGTAGTTCAGATACAATGAAATATATGAAAATATATGATTTTCGCTATTGCTTAAATAGCGCTATCTACTGCGAGGATCGTGCATCATACGTGCTTAAGTAGTGTTGGTTACTGCGGAGATCGTTCTTATACTCATATAGCACTTTGTTGTATTGTTTATTTCAGGTGCGAAGGGGTGCAGTTCGGGTGGCTTACGCTTGCTCTAAGCTTGGTTTGTGTGACATGGCTGAGGAATATCTCAAAGAGGTAGAACTTGGTTTTCCCGCGCGCCATGAATTAAGGTTGCACCCCGAATTTGCCGTACTTCTCAGGAAGAAAACCGAAATTACTCTAGATAGCTACGAATTCCAGTGGCCTTTGAACGAGTTGAGCGTCCAAGAAATACTTTCAAAAGCAAATAAGGATTTACTCCAAGCAGAAAGAATCTTAAGCTATACATTTCGATTTAAACGACAGATCGCATTGACAAAGAGGGAGAAAGCGCGGTTAAGCATGCTAATGGGCAATTACAGCAACGCATATGACGACATTCGTTCAGCTCTAGACACTCTCCCTCGGTATTGCGATTATTTGAAAGCAGATTTCTCATTGATAAGGAGTGATGCTGAGAAAGGCCTAAATCTGGTTAATAAATCAAAGGTGTCTTTGGAAACAGCTGAAAATATTTATCGAAATATTTTTGGTGATGACCATCCGATGGTTGCAATTACTTTACAAAAGCAGTGTTCTCTAAGTTTAGATCTCGCGCATAAAAGTAACAAAGGCAAGAACGAAGCGCACAAATATTTTGAAGCAAGTCACCAAGCTTGTGAAGTCCTTAAAAGTAACTTGGAGCAACAGCTTACCGGTATCCAAACAGATTTTCTCAGAAACTACAGTTTTAACCAACACCCTATTCTTAAACGACAGCAGTCACTTCATAAAAGGTTAACGCGCAATCAAGGTGCTTGGTGAGCTGACAAAGGACCATCAAAGAAAAAAAAACATATCAACAGTTCACAACAGTGCACAGAGCCTGAAAACGTTTTTTTTCTTTACCAATTTATTTGATGTGACGAAACTTCCGCTCTTTATTTAATTCGTCCAGGAAACGGCTGTTGGAGACATTAACTCATGTCACATTGTGCCTCACATCATGCTCTTATGTTCGATAGTAAAGGGGAACCAGACTTAATTTTAGGGGAAGCAGCAGGTTTCTTTCAAATAGACTTACTCCTCTCGCGGAGTGACAAAAGATTGGATCACCTCATATCTTACTAACAGATACCAGTTCGTTTCCCTGGGGCGCACTGGGTCAGAGCTGAACCTGTTTTTTGTGGTGTTCCTCAAGGCTCAGTCCTTACCCCATTATTGTTTCTCTTGTATATCAATGATATTAGTAACTGCTCTAAAATGCCATATTGTCATTATTTGCAGATGATGCCAATCTGTTTTATTAGCATAAAAATCTAAAAGTGCTTGAATCCATTTTGAATGATGAATTAGTTAATATCCATACCTGGTTGAGTGCTAACAAACTGTCACTCAATATTGATAAATCTAATTCTGTCATTTTTTTACTCGCCACAAAGAAAATTGCCCTTTAATGTGACACTTCCTTAACTGGCACAAACTTAAACCAAGAGTACCCAATAAGGTATCTAGGTCTCATAATAGATTCTAACTTATCACGGAAAAGCCATGTAAACTACATTGCTGGAAAGATTAAGCGAAATATTGGTATTCTTTCATAACTGCGTTAATATGTGTATTTAAACATTCTGCTGAACCTATATTATGCCCTGGTTTATCCCTTCCTAACCTATGGTTTAATTTCTTGGGGTAACACCTACTCTTCCACTATTCCGCCTTTGTTCATTTTACAAAAGAGAGCGATTTGAATCATGACATTTTCTAAATTTCGTGACCATTCTAGTACAATTTTTAAGCATTTAAATATTGCCAAGCTGCCCGATCTTGTCTTTCTTAATATTGCAGTCTTTATGTACAAATTTCACAATAGACGTCTACCATCTGTTTTTGATACTTTCTTTACACAAGTCAACAAAAGACATAACTACCATACCAGAAGTTCCTTGAATATGTTCTACACTTTACCTTAATGGCCTGCTCCCAGTTGGCTTGTTAGCTCAATTGGTAGAGCGCTGCACTAGTATCGCAGAGGTCAGTGGTTCGAATCCCGTACAGGCCTGAAATTTTTTTCAGGTCTGATTTTCACTATTGCTCAAATAGTGCTTTACTGCGAAGGATCGTGCATATATACTTTACCTTAAGTAAGAACAAATTATGGCATATTCAACATAAGATTTAAGGGTCCCAAAGTATGGAACTCTATAAGTGAAAACTCTAAATCCTTTTCTCTTTCAAAATTTAAGGAATCAGTCAAATGCGATCTCGTTAATGATTATTAGATCTATGTATTCAACCATAGATCTATATATTAGATCTATGGTTAATTATTCTTTCGTTAAGTTCTGTCAAATTTTCTAAGCCTTGATATAAGTTATTTCATAGTTTATATATGTATATAATGTTATATGTCATTAGTTGTCATATTTACTACGTGTGTGCTCCTCTTATATCAATGCTTTATACTCATACTTTAATCTAATTATTTCAGACTTCCCTAATAGCATAGTGATAGCATTTTCCCTCTTTTTTTTCCTTTATTTATGTATGTATTTGTGCTATCTTGCAGACAATTAATTCATTTTCATTTAATGTTGTTGTCTACTGGCTGTCTGGCTCCGCTAGCCCGTATGGTTATTCTAGACAGCCAGTACTCTATTTATTATCAATATAATTGTTTTTTAACTTGACACAGGAAAGTGAGTACAAATAAAGATTGTTGTTGCTGTTGTTGAGCACTTATGACGAGAAAAAATCAGAAAAATCGTGAACTATGGCGTGGCTGTTTGGGGCCAAGCTGCTAAATCTCATTTACATAAAATCCTCGTCCTACAAAAACGTGTTCTTCGGCTGATATATTTTTCTGAACCCAGAGCACATGCGGTGCCTTTGTTTATCTCCTCAATAATCCTCCCCATAAATATGTTATACGTTGAATCATTTTCCTCAATTATGTTTGACGTCTCATGTCTAACTGTACCTACTAACATTAGTAATTTTTTCATTAAAGCTACTGAAAAGCATAATCACGATACGAGGTTCTCTTCTTTCGGCAATTTTTATATTAATCCATCGAGACTGAATCAAAGCCAGGGCTCTTTTGCTAGCTTCGGAGCTAAACTTTGGAACTCCATTTGCGATGCTCTTCGTCAACTCCCGAAGAGAGCTTTCAAAAAACTCTTCAAGGACATGTTATTTTCGTTCCTAGAGGCTGAGGATTACTATGTTAAATCGCCCCTTCTATTTCAAAAAATTACTAATTATAAACTGGCTTTATAATTTATATTCTACATTGTAGTGTTACTATTTTCTTATGTTTAATGATGCAGTTGTATATACGAGTTTTAAGTGGCTGTCTTTTTCTGGAAATGTTATTAATTTATGTTTAAGCTTTATTTGTACTCTATCACCACTGCTGTACCTCTAATTCTCGCCCGCCTCAACTAGCTCCTCCTATTTGCGGGCGTGAACGGTCTTCATGAACATGAAAGTGTAAATTAGATCAATAATAATTAGATTAATTAAATTAATGAGATTAATTTGTAATTTGTAATTTTCTTATTAAGCTTTCTTTCTTATTAAGCTTCAAACTTCATGAAAGTCAGAACTGATTCTATAGGGTGGTGGAAAGTAGGTGGGAGGGGTGGAGGTTTGAATAAGGCAATCTCCTGGTTATGGGGAATGGACCTTACCTGAAATCAGACGTTGTTTCTCCTCTCCCTTGAACAGCCAAACTTTACAAACCATTTAAACGAACGATCTTCGCCACCGTGTACCACTGTTGATAGACAACTGCATCTGGAAACTTCTTCCAAGTACAAAATTGAAATATTATGATTTCTGCAATATGCCAAGAGGTGCTAAAGGTTACGATATTATAAATTGCCCTCTGACTGGTTGCTATGAGATATATGCGTTATTAACGAAGAGTGAGGTCAAGATGGCTTGATATTGGCCAGGTTCTGTTTTTGCATTTTTATGGACCGAGAAGAAGTCCATAAAATGCGAAAAAAGAACAAGGCTAATATCCAGCCATCTTGACCGAAAAAACTTAGTTTATAAAAGATCTATCTAATTGTAAAAAAATTTCGCTTCATTAAGAATTCAGAATGACTTCGAGAGCCAGAAAAGAGAGCCAACTGTGTTTGTTGCACAACAAACTCAGGAAAGTCGTTTCTGTTTTCTTTGTTTTGACTATCTTTTGCCGCTTTTTGCGTTTCTATTGCCGAAATTGTCCAAGAGTTACGCAGGTAGTTCTAGTTCAATTTTTTTCATACGCGGGATCAATGCGGGAAATCCCGAGTGGGCAAAATGGGCCTATATTGCCCGCTCGGGTAGCCAACCAGAACACAGGATTCGCTTCATCTTGCCCACGGGCGCTGCGAACGATGTAATAAAACTGTCAACAGCTACTTTATAATGATACCGGAAAATTTAGGGATTTTTCCGTGTGGTTGTTTAAGCATACTTATCCGTTGGGAAAGATTGCTATATAACCCCATACATAAATTATGCATTCCATTTCCTAAAGACTAAATATAAAGGTTTCTTTGCAAAACTCTATGCATAATTTGAATATATCAACAAAGTTGAAATGGTAAATAGGCCACCGTTACGATTATAAAAGCTGACGTTTCGAGCGTTAACCCTTCGTCGGAGCGAATAAGGGAATTGTGGGTTGTGTGTGCTTGTAAAGGCAGAAATAGAAACTACGTGATTGGTGGGAACATGACAACGAGAAAAACACGAATAAATTAGTGGAATGAAAAGCGTTCGTTGATACCTGTGGGATTTAGACTGCCGGTTTGAAAGATGAGCTTTTTTTCAAGAGTTTTCCGGCTTTCCGTGCTACTTAAGTGTAAGGAAAGACCGCAGATTGCCATGTGTTGCTTAGAATGGTTAGGTAAATTAAAATGTCTAGCGACTGGTTTCGATGTGTCCTTGTCATTCCTCTCCACGTCGCGAAGGTGTTCTCGGAATCGGTCACCTAGTCTTCTGCCTGTTTCGCCGATGTAAATCTTTTTGCAATAAGTGCAAGTTATGCAATAGATTACATTGGCGGAGGTGCACGTGAAGTGATCGGTGATCCTAATGGATCGTTTGGGTCCCAATATTTTCTCAGTGTTGTGAATGAAAGGACACGTTTTTCATCGTGCACGAGCGCATTTAAAAGTGCCTGGTTGGTCATTAGTCTGAAAACAACTTCTGACCAAAAAATTGCCCATGTTTTTGTCGCGTTTGAATGAAATGAGCGGAGGCTGCGAAAAGATAGTGCTTGTCTCTGGATCGTTTTGAAGTAATTTAAAGTTTTTAAGAATGATGGATTTAACTGAGTGGTTATTAGGGTGAAACGTGAGAGTGAATGGAATGCGGTCGGAATCTTCCTTTTGTGACGTTTGTAGTGCTGAATGTCGATCAATAAGTTGGGCGCGGTGGTAACCCGCTTGATCGATAGAATCAGGGTAACCACGTTTATCGAAAAACTGGCACATTGACTCTGATTTGTGGTGGAAATGTAGTGATGACTCTGATATCCACCACAAATTAGAGTTAAAGTGCCAGTTTTTAATGGATGGGGTTATATGGAAATCTTGCCATCCGTTGTTTTTGGTATTCTCAATTCATGCAAGTTCTTTCATTGTGATATTTTAAAAACATAAAAAGCCACAGTAGTTTTTGGAAATAGATTTTGTATTACGCAGCTGTATCTCGTTACTTTTGTTGTTCGTTATTAGTGGAATTCTATGTATATAATTATTAGTGATCTTTCTGGAAAAATTGGTTCTCATGGGAGTTCGCAGCCGAGTTTAAACTCGTAATCTCAATTTCCTTTCATATGACCAAACTTAACACCAACCTTGCATAAATAAGCAGAAACTTTCATTGCCTTTTTTCAACTTGTTTTGTAAGCTGTTCTGTTGTAATTACAATAGGTATACTTTAAATATCGAAGCTGTGAATTCCCACCTAAGTTTCCTAATTTTAATGGCCTAAAGTTTATTGAACCTGCTCTCTCAATTCCGACATATGAATATTTAAATGTAAATCATTTAACTCCAAAGAGGCCTTTACCGTTCTTTTATAATCTTATTCAAATAATTTCAATTTAGAAGACAACAGAACTTCGCACCAGTTTTATATTTAAGTAATTACTTTGTAAAGGTTTTTAGATTACATCCTTGATTACATCTGGGATTACGAATTTGGGTACGCTAGAGGTCATGTCAGTTGTTGGCCTGATCTAGAATAAAGTTTACTGTGGAATCAAAAGATTGTTTCGTCCATGACGTCCGTAAAAACTCACTTGAAGCGGTCGCCTGTACTAGGAAACCATGACTAGTTCCCGTTCTCGCTGCCGAGTCGTCTCTATTAAGCTAGTTCTCCCCGTCATTGCTATGCCGTTCGCGAGAGGTCAGTTTGGGCGCGAAACCTATCGTCACAATATTACTTTGCACTTTTGGCACTTATAGGAGTTTTAAGACTTCCTAGGATTTCTAGTTAGACTAGTAATATCAGTCAATCGAGATAAGCCACGAGGCAGAGATTTTTTTACGAATGAAGTGTTAAGAGTAACTACGCTAAGGCGGATTTTTTGAAGTGTTCGTTTTTTCCTAGAGTTGCATGCTTAGAGGGAAGGAGTGGGGAGGGATGATAACTCCTTGCAAATAAGCGTGCACGCTTTCCGATAACTTTTCAGACTGCTTTGTTTTTCGTTAATCGATGGATGAGCTCAGTCAATTGACATTTTGTTTTTAGGCGAGCTCTCTGACTTATTCTTCATAGTATGATTTAGATGTACAAATTATTTCTTTAAGGTGAAAAATTTTATTACAAATTTATCTCCCCCACCCCTTATCCCGAATGAGCGCTTCGGCCCCGGTGGGGCACTTATTCGAGGAATTCTTTAACATGCACAATGTTTCATACGCAGTTGAAAAATCTTGAGGGAATTAGATACAAATGGTTCCAAAAGCACAGGATTTAGATATAGAGAAGGGGTACCCTCAACCCCTCCCCCCGGCGATAGCTAATGAGTGGTCCCCAATATTTTGTAATTTTTGAAAAAGTGATATGGTGGAGAAAATTCAAGAGAAATTTCGAAAAGAGATTGTTCGACAACTTTAATTCCTTGGTAATCACCTTAAATGTGGCCGCCTCTATGACTGCTGGATTTGAACTAAAAAATGTTCTGGATGAAATACCTACAAACCTAACTCCCACCAATTCAGACAGAATAAAACAGCTGATTATCCTGACTACAAGAATTTGTTTCCATTAATCTGATCAACAGAGAAAGTCACTCTTGTTTGCACCGACAAAATGTGGTACATATTACACAGAGAAGGATAAGATGTGCTTACTGACTGTGTGGGAGGGCTGGAGCGGGTTGAAAACTTCGAAACGTTTTTTTCAACCTTAATTGAACCTAATTGCATACAGTGGACAACTACTGAAAAATATCCAACAGTTACAATTTTTTTTTCAAGTGCGGGGGCGGGGGGCAGTCCAGGGGGACACGCGCACTACCTAGAAGCGCCAGTGGGAAAGATGAAGCGAATCCTTTGTTGTAATTGGCTACCCGAACGGGAAAGATCGGCCTATCTTACCCGCTCGGGATTACCCACTTCCATCCCGCGCAAATTGGACGATTTACAAAGTTCGTTATTTAGGGCAATGCGGCAATGGAGTCGTAAAATCGGCAGGTACCTGTTGGAACTAAGAAAACATGGACGAGTTTCGTGAGCCGTTTATTGTGCAATAAAAACCATAAAATATAAAAGTTAGAACACAGAGTTACATGGATTTCCTAGTGCTCGGTAAAAGACAGGTCATTCTTGATTCTTATTGAAGCGATATAGGTTTGCTATATGATAAATCCTTGATTAACCAAACTTGTTGGGTCAAATGGCTGGATGTTAGCCTTGTTCCCTTTTTTTGCCTTTTTAGGGACCTTGCCTTCGTCTCAGTCCTTAAGAATGGAAAAGAGAACTGTGCCATTTTCCAGCCATCTTGACCTCACGCTTAGCAAATAACGAACATATATAAAGTTATTTTGAAGATGCTTATAATGTTTAAGCTTTTTCTGGACTAAGGGCTTTCAAACCGGTTTAATATCTTACTTTCGTTTTTCTTGTAATGAATTTATGCATACAAATGAAATCGATTCAACACTAAAAAGAATGTGAAAAACTTTGCAAAATGGAAAAAAACATAACCACAACACACAGAGAAATTAGATCCGATGAGGGATAAAAATTATCTAAGAAAGATTTCCGGGACAAAACTTCACAAGGAAAATGCTTCTTAAAGTCCTTGATATTGAAACTTTTCAGTCCGTAATCAGCGATAAGCTAAATGCGTATGATTCAAAACTTCAGCGAACAAAAGACATCTCCTGGATACATTCGACGGGACTAGAACAAGTTTTTCCTTGACACGCGCATGATCAGAGCTGAGAGCAACAGAAGCATCATTGGACTTCTGACAGATAATCTTCCATGTCCTGATAAAATGAAAAATATTGATTTTAGGACAATTTACTAATCATTCATTTTCATGGTTATAATTTGGATATATCAACAAAGTTGAAATGGTAAATTGGCCACCGTAACGATTAGAAAAGCTGACGTTTCGAGCGTTAGCCCTTCGTCGGAGCGAATAGAGGAATTGTGGGTTGTGTGTGCTTTTAAAGGCAGAAAATGGAGCTACGTTATTGGTGGGAACAAGGCAACGAGAAAAACAAGAATAAATCAGTGGAATGAAAAGCGTTCGTTGATCCCTGTGGGATTTAGACTGCCGGTTTGAAAGATGAGCTTTTGTTCAAGATTTTTACGGCTTTCCGTGCTACCTAAGTGTAAGGAAAGACCGCAGATTGCCATATGTTGCTTAGAATGATTAGTTGACCAGATAAAGGAAAAAAGTTAGTGTTTCTAAAAAAACAAAACAAAAACAAGCAAATAAACAAAAAACTAAAACATTGTCGTGCTGCTATCTTAGCAAGTGATTAAACACTTAGATGATTATTCACGCAGAGTTAAATGAGGTATACTTTCCAAAGGAGAAAGATGTAAAAATCTCATATGTGCCGCGTTACGAAATACAAAATTATCAAAACTCATTGCTATAACACACCTGCCTTAAAAGAAGCTTTGAATCCCTTGTATAAAGTAGTAGAGTTTCTGTCACTGATGAACTGAACCCAAACCATGTTCCCTCGGCTCAGTATCGAGTTCGGCTTTGTACTTCCACACAGGCGACTAGTCAGGATTGGACCATAGTGGCCATATATTAGTTGAGGATCACCATCAACGACGGATGCTTCACGGAACTCAACATAATAATTTTTGCAATCCTCACTGTCTTCCAGTTCAAATATGTCGAAGTCTATCTGGACCTTCCGTCCCTCAGGAACGATTAAAAGCCACAGTTCTGCGTACCTTGGGGGTAGTTCTCAATGTCAACTTTTGGTTTGCCAAACTCAATGGTGTCATCTTCGGTTGCAATTAGATAGTTGGTCTTCCCCACTCCAAAATGAAAAATTAATTATCGAAATTAATAAGGTTATCCCGTATGTAGCAAGAATGACATTCAGGTTCATGCCCTGCCATAGCTAGAGGGTGAACACCCTGTGGTTGGAGACTGATGGAGAGTCTAAAGCAGTAGGCTGCAAAAACCTGCCGGCTATAGCCGATGAAAATGGAGGGGGGGGGAGCTTGATGTCAAGAAAAGCTCTGGGACGCAAGGTGGGTCCTTGGTTGTTGTGTGTACGCAAAGCTCAGGAGTGAGAAGGGTGAGTTTTGGACTCCTCAGTCTCAAATTGTAGATTGCCCGTGGGTTGAAAGAGACGTAACACAGAAACAAAACTGGGTCTAATAGATTTAGTCAAGGCTTAGCGATAAACTTTCCGTCTTAAAAAATAATGCAATCGACAAAAAATTTTTCTTTTGCGGTTTGACTCTTTCAGTTTGCCTTTCTTTTTCTCAGTAGAGTCGCAACTGGACTTTGTAAAAGCCTCCTCTCAAACGATTGACTAAATTTCCACCCCGGGAAAGTCTTACATCCAAGCATAATGAATGTATTGCACTATCTTTATATTGAAATATTTTCTGTTTCTCCCTGCTTCCTCGATTGATTGACCTTTTGCTCCTTTTCTTGTTTGGTTGTTTGTTGAGTGTCTCATTCAAGATAACCATCAGCCGTAAAATGGCAAAAACATTTTGCCGATAGGCGTAAAAATTGGAAAATTTGAACCGTTAGTCATAGAGGAAGTTAACCGTAAGAAATTTCCCCTTGACTGTGATGGAAATAAATTAACCGTTAGCTGTGAAATGGCCAAAATTGTAACCGATAGCTGTTCCAGCCATCATCCTATTGAGACCTTCTTTGTATATTATTACCCACCTATGATGGACGCGGCTATGAAGGTGAAATTAAATCCTGTATAATGTACAGTATCATCCGACACGAAACGAAGATAGACCATCGATCCAGAAACACTGCTGTAAAATCTAGCTCTCCAGTGGACGTTGATGATATATCCCTGTCAATAATTGTCGCTATATCGTCCACATAGTTTAGTGCGCAGGTGTAAATCGCGGTAGGAACTTCCCCTTTGAAGATAGTCGCACTTGCAATCAGAGCACATTTCTACGTTTAACCAGAGAAAAATATCACGAACCGTTATCATTGGCTTCCAGCTCTTATCAAACTTAAAGACAAAATAAAGTATGATCCATGATCGATGAAGACAAATATAATTTTCAATCACTTTGAACCTATTTACAATGGTTTTATCCGTTGTCGGACCGTGTTGGGCCTGAAAAATCCCATTACACGTTTGTTTGATTGAGAATGGTAATTGAACTGAGTAATGAGCCCGTCGGACAAGTGCAATTTACAGGCTTTGGAAAATTTACGAGTTATGATTTATCCCAAATTTTACTAGAAAAATCATGTTATCAAAGCAAAAATATCATTGTTTTCCTCTCTAGTAGTTTTTATTACGTATCATAGTTCACTGGTTTGGCCGTTTGCCTTTGGCTTGTTGCTGGAGTAGTCGGGCTTCTCCCTCAAGAGCTTGCCTCAAGCTTTTAAACTCTCTGTCACAAATAATCGAGCGTTTGTACTTTTTCTTTGTTAGGTATCGGTCGACAGCAATAACCATCATACCAAAGCTTAAATGTTTGCATGCTGTATATTGTTAGGTCTGAAATCATACGCGTAATTTCAAAATCGAGAGGGCGCGTAGGGCTAGTTTGATTTGAAATCACAAGTATGATTTCAGACCAAGATTGTATGACACAGAGTTCAATAACCACTTTATTACATCCATTCTGAAAACGCAAAATTCAGTCCCTCAAATACAGGAATTTTCATTCCGTAGAAATATTTTATTGATCCAGTACTGAGCTGGTTTGTAAAATGTTGCAAAAGTTGTCCTTCCTTTTCCAGCAATTTAATGAGTTACCTTAAAGAATCCTTGAAATCTGATTGGTTGTTGTGTTTTAGTGAAGCTGTTTCATTGGCAGGGGAAAGATGCGATTAAGAGCAAAGGGTGCAATTCGTGAATAAATTGCACCATTGAGAGCCAGGCAGATTGCAAGATTTTTTTTCTTAATGAATGTGAAAAAGATTTTCATAACTATATTGTGATAATGATTATCAGCATTATTGTCAGTCATTATCATAACATCAAATTAAAATACGAAAGGCAATCTGGTAATTGCGCCAGGTACTCGAAGCGTTACAGCTCAATCAGATGCAGCTTGATCCACAGAATATTTTTATATTCTAGTCCTCTTATTAGTCGTGGGTACGCGAAGCGTACAAACGACTATTAGAATGGGGCAGTATATGCAAATGTGTCACTCACTCAGATGTAAACAAATCGATATGTCGACGGCAGATCAATATTGATAGCGACCTTCCGAAATTATACGGGGACGCCTCTATCACATTTCCGAAGTAATGCTGTGACGTTAAAATTTAACTCGACCTTTTATCGAAGGAGTTTCGATTTTAATTAAAATACTCGTCACAGTTAGCACATGTGTAACCGAATTAAAGCTCTTTGAAAGCCTAAAGGTGTAACTATGAGTGAAGACGCTTAATACAATCGCTTTTCCGCGATCGTCATTCGCCATCATTTGCATTATTGGGGAATATTCCTCGCTGTTCCCGGGTATGTTTTGTTTTTAACAAAGCGTCCAGGTCACAACCGTTCTTAAATACAGTTTCAAGCCATCGTTCTTCTCACTGCGAGCCGTCCGTATTTATATCGTTATATATCGCTAAAATGAGTAAGCGGCAATTTTTTATAGGGGAAAGCGAAGCGTTGTTTTCGTGACTGGTCAATTGTTTACTTTTCTGATGGTTTTACCTCTCGTCTTTTTGGTGACTACGCAGACATTAATTTGTGAAAATCATTGTGTGTACACCCCTGAACGTTAAAAATATATGAAGTCCAAGGAACAGTTTTGGTCTAAGTCAACATTTTTGTCAACAATTTGAAAATATACTCATATCGGTTTAAAAGGTGAAGAGTTCGTAACATACAAAAGCTGTCTTTTTTTTTTTTTTTTAATATACGATGGCTTCAAATTCTATTTGAGAACGATTGTGGCCGCTTTTTTAAAAACAGAATTCAGTGGCCACTTTGTTAAAAACAAAATATGCGAAGAAACGGGCAAGGAATATTCCGAAATAGTGCAAATGATCATGAAAGTGATTGCTAAAAGGCGATTGCGTGACACTCGGTAAGTTGTAAGATGACATATGTTATCATGTATCAGACGAAATAACAGTTTTCAAAATTTCCAGTCTGCATTCTGTACCCAATCTGCAGTTTGCACCTAGTCTGCATTTCGTACCCGGTTTGCAGTCTGTATTTTGTACTGACCGATAGCTAAAATGTGAACTGTGACCATTCAACTGTATCCAGGAGTCACCCATTGGAATTTAAGTATCTTCAAAACTCATTCAAGCGTAATGTGTCCATGACTTAGGGCCTGATTACATGAGCCGGGCTGCTTTGGTGTGCCGAGATGACATTCAGCCTGGTATTACATAAAGCGAGCCAGCCCGGTTGATGGCTATGGTGATGAACCGCGGGAGACCGGAGCGAGCTTTGATTTTTTGGCGCGAAGAAGGCGCGAGCCTCTCGATGTATTATGGCGGGGAGTTGTACTTTTCAAAACTTGCACTACGAGAATGCGGCGAATGATTGAATTTGCCCTTTTCCAGCAGTTGGCTGTCTTATCTTCTGCATTTATGCAGTTGCATGGACTGTGATATCTGTTTCTGCTATATAGAAAGAGGAATATTGATTTGTTGGTGACTCACTTTGCGCGGAAGAGAAATTTAATTGTTAAGAAGTGCAAAGAATTGAAACTTCGGCGGCTCCGACGAAAACAACGGACAAGATGGGTCAACGACGGGAGAACGGATCAATGGTGGCGGAACATGTTCTCAGGCGTATCACCGGAAGAAGATTGGAAGAAAAATTTTCGAATGACAAGACCAGAATTCGAAGATCTTTGCGAACAACTGCGACCCCGTATATTTCCAGACCCGAAATCCCCAAATGGCCGGGCACTTTCAGTTGAGAAGAAGGTGGCATTAACACTGTACTACCTGAAAGACACAGGGTCTATGTGGATGACTGCGAATACGTTTGGAATTCACCAGTGTACCGTTTCAAAAGTTGGTTCGGAAGTTTGCGACGCAATCACAAAGCATTTAGGACCAGAGTACATTCATTTGCCACGAACTGTAGAGGAGATGCAGAGAAAGGTTTCACAATTTGAGTTAAAGTTTGGTATGATACAGGCATTTGGATGCATTGATGGTACCCATGTTCCTATCAAAACGCCATCCACTGACTCCCACGACTATTTTTGTTACAAGCAGTACTATTCACTCAATGTACAAGCGGTATGTGATTATCGTGGGATGTTCATAGACGTGGATTGCCGATGGTCAGGTTGTGTCCATGATGCAAAGGTATTTGCTAACTCAACCTTAAATCACAGGATGAGAAGTGGAAGTTTACCACAGACCTTCAACACGTTAAGTAATGAGTGTCACAAAGTTCCTAACTATGTCATAGGTGACCCAGCGTATCCCCTTACACCTTACTGCATGAAAGAATTCGAGTCATGCACAACCAACGCCCAAGTTTTGTTTAATGAGTTCTTGCGCTCTGCTCGTAACAAAATAGAGTGTGCTTTTGGACGACTTAAAGCTCGGTGGTCTATTCTAAGAAGAAAGATCGACTTAAATACAGACATGGTCCCCACAGTAATTTATGCCTGCTTTGTTCTCCACAACTTTTGCGAGTCTTGTGGTGGCAGCCTTGACGAGGAAGCAGTTAAAGCACAGATGCGCCGAAACCAAATAGAGGAAGATATCAACAAAACCACTCCTGACCCCGTTTATTCTTGCACAACTGGTGAAGGTGTTGTGGTTAGAGACACCCTTGCCTCATTTGTTGGTGAAATTGTCACCCACGAGTGACACAAAGAAAATATGGTGTATTCTTCATGTTTCAAATCATATATCCCTCAGTTCTACATTAATTTTAGAAGTAGCGAAATCATATGGTTATTCCCTTGATTTCCCCCTTGATCAGGTTGTGTTACTTTATATTATATGGTTCTGAAGATGTATTCTTGCTTTACCCTGTGAAGCCTTCAACGTGAAGCTTTTATCAAGATGATGTAAAAAACTGTGTAAATGGTTACATTAACTAAATAAATAATTTAATCAGTAGTCAACATTTCATAATACAGTTCAATTAAATCTTTATGTACCAGTAATCAGTTAACCCTGCTTAATTTAGTGAGGTGTTAGATAAGTAGCTAATTACTTCACTGAAAAGAAATTCAAGCTCTTGAAACTTAAGTTTCAAATCCACATTTTCTGGTCAAGGGTGTGACTATACTCGCATCACGAAATAAAGAAACACGTTTTTCTCCATTACACCAGAGGGTACGGCTAAAGGTAGGATATATAACTTTAAAACCTTGCATAAAAATTCCCTTCAAAAGTTTGAACATTTTATTCTAATCTATCACTTGTCCACTTCTGAGATTCCCTTAGCCTTTTTATCAAAGCAAGGCATCAAAGCAACTAATATTTTCTTTAAGAACAAGGCTTAAGGTAATTGAGAGATGGCCTATTCATTTTCAATGTCTACTGCACTGTTGTGTTCATATACATATATCACCCCACATTATCCAGTTACTGGTGGATCTAGGGGAGGCCCCCCTTACTTTGTTTTATTTTTTTGGTAATTGTCCACGTATTCAGCCCAAACCCAAATTTTTCCATCTGGCTCAACATAGCTCAAGGTCTGGATCTGCTACTATTACCTTCCAGTGAACTTATTGAGAGAATGAAATGGAAATTCAAAGCAGACATATTAAACAAAACATTAAACCCTTCATTTCCAATTCTATTAACAATTTAGAACATCTAAACATATCTTATGACTGTGAAATTATGTGATATCAAAAGTTCAGAACAAAAACAACAATTGCCTGCAACTAGCAGTCAATATTATTGGCTATTTAAAAAAATTTAACATTACAAACTGTGACAATAGCTTAAAGAGCAACTTGCAGTCTTTGGTTTGAACAGAATCGTTTCAATAATAACCAGAATGCTGTCTGTTATTACAAACTCATATAATGTAAAGTCAACTAGTTAGGCAAATACAACATCAGTACTTGTAATATTCTTAAAACATTAAAAGGTAAAAAGATGGCTGTCACCATCATCTTGCCTCAACTGTGAGTGATGACTGGATTGACCTATCATGCCCATGTGGCCTTCATGTAACCTTGGTGGTTGTGACATGAAAGGCACAGCTGTGTAAGACGGCTGAGTCATGCCTTGCTCAGGTAATGCAAGAGCATGTGCTAACATCTCAAATAAACGACTCATGGTTTGAGCTATGCACATCATTGAGGAAGTTACTGCCTGCATGGACTGAGCAAAAACTTGATTTGACTGTAACATACTCTCAGCTAGATCTTTTCTTGACTTATTGTCTTCTCTTGACTCATCTATAAGAATTTGATCTCGCTTTGCTGACGACAACTGTCGCTCCATGTGCTTCCTCTTGTTATCGATTAATTGCACAACGGGACTTGAGGACCTTGGCCGTTTCAGACCTCTCGACTGGTCTGAAGAGGCTTCTCCACATTGTGGGGACTGATCAGCTTGAAATGACAGGTCACTGGAGGTGTCGCTCGCGTTTTCTTCGCCAAGTTGTTTCTCATGGTTATGTAGTACACTTGATTGAACACCAAAGCTCAAAGGTTCCGTTGACGGCGATCCTCCCCATATCTTTACCATTAAATCATAGAACTCCATCACCAACTTTCCAGAACCACTTCTAGATCCTGTTGTCACAGCATTACAAAATTTTTGCCGCAATTCTTTTATCTTTTTCATCACCCTGGAATAACCTTTCTTGATCAGCGCTTTCTCTGACTTGACTTTTTCCACCAACTCTTTTCTCTGAGACTCCTCAACATCTTCAGGAATGGCAGTAGTTTCTTCTGGCCCAAACAAGTCAACATCGCCAGAAGAATACTTTCTCGCCATCGCCTTTCTCACTGCTTCATATTGCTTGTTTTTATCAACATTGAAGTCCACGTTGTGATACTCCATATTAGCTTTGAATTCACCGAGCGGGCGAAGAAGGTCATCCACCATTCCTATCGTCCTGTTACGTACAGGCCTGAATTTTTTTCAGGTCTGATTTTCACTGTTGCTTAAATAGTGCTTTACTGCGAAGGATCGTGCACATATACGTTTCATAACCGCAGTTCATATATATGTATTTCATATATATTTGTTGTTTGATTTATCATCTACGGGTTTATGTCGAATTAATTTGATGGCCTGCTCCCAGTTGGCTTGTTAGCTCAATTGGTAGAGCGCTGCACTAGTATCGCAGAGGTCAGTGGTTCGAATCCCGTACAGGCCTGAATTTTTTTTCAGGTCTGATTTTCACTATTGCTTAAATAGTGCTTTACTGCGAAGGATCGTGCACATATACGTTTCATAACCGCAGTTCATATATATGTATTTCATATATATTTGTAGTAAGTTTAAATGTTGACTTCATTTCTCACCCAAATTCAGGGAACCTAGGGGAAAATATATACTTTAAGAAAGGAGTCACTCCAAGTCCTAGGTGGAGTGGCAAGTTACTAACTTTCCCGAGAGGGTTCAGCCTGCACGACAGGGTGCATTTCGAGCACATGTCAGGGAATTACATGTTGAACGAGTAAATGGGAAACCAAAAAGGGAATGCACAAGCACGACAACAGGAAAAATCCCGTGCAAGCCCATGGCTCGTGAATCATGTAGTTTGCAACCTGGTGAGGAGCAAAGTACTGAGGAAAGCACTTGTCATATTGTCAGCTTCAATTTCATGATTCACTTTGTATCCCATTTACAATTATTGCTTGTTTAATTTACTGTTATGAAAACTTTGGAGGGCGGATTTTTAGCAAACAGCTCGATAAAATCAGGGTTATTAACCTATATAGCCCATTTTCTGAAAACGGATGTGCTCTATTTTCTTAAAAATAACTGACTGTGCTTAATAAACTTTGGCAGCATAATTTTTAGAAGTGTCAAGCCTTAGACAGTCTACACACAAAAAAACAGATTTTGACATATTT
The DNA here is from genome assembly GCF_964205215.1 of Stylophora pistillata. Classification (NCBI taxonomy): domain Eukaryota; kingdom Metazoa; phylum Cnidaria; class Anthozoa; order Scleractinia; family Pocilloporidae; genus Stylophora; species Stylophora pistillata. Next base: position 17,291,647 of record NC_142527.1, on the reverse strand, counting down.
CCATCATTCTAAATGACTCTGTTTGGGTGGTATTTCCATTGCTAAAATTTCCTATGACTGTCAAGCAAAGTAGATGCGGCTTTAATTACTTTTAGCAGTTGTAGGTGCACCGACAGATGAAAACGTGAACATTGTATGCCCAGCACGCGTAAAATTCTAGACGTGATTTTTCAAATCTAAATGTAAGGGAGAAGGTACATGTGCAAGTGATTTCCCTTTTTAATGGATTAGCCTAAGTCTTGAAATTTGTCAATTGATGAAGGCCTTATTTAGTATTGCGTGACGTCGCGTTGTACATGCTTGAACTTTAAGCTCAAGTTTGCTTTATCTTTGGGCTCGCGATTAGTGCGTGAAACTTGTGAAGATCGTCGATCGGGGAGTAGGTGGTAAGTTTGTAGTCGATATCCTTCTTCTATTAATTTCAATAATTAAACACGATGAGTTGAAGAACCGTTGATACTGGAATCAACAATAATTATGAACTGAATAACAATTAATTTGTACACTTAAACCGAAACAATCAGGGTTTGAAACTTACGTGAATCGCATTGTCCTTTTTCAAGAATTAGTAATAAAGCTGAAAAAAGAAAAAATTCATTATTCGTTCGACTGAAAAAAGCTTGGATTTTATCTGTACTTTTTTTATGACGCATCAAGCACTTCTTTCTCTAATTGATTGAAATGGGCCATGGACCTTTTGTTTATGACCTTTGTTTATTAGCATTTTATTTATTCGCTGACGATACAAATCTGTTATTGGCCGACAGAGACCTTAAATCTCTTGAAACAGTGGTGAATATGGAACTAATGAATGTTTATAGATTGGCTAGCCTCAAATAAACTCTCTTTAAATGTAAAGAAAACCAATTTTATCATCTTCCATCCCAGCCAGAGGCGACTTAATTACAAAGTAAATCTGAAAATATATGATAATAATAGAAAACATTTCATTGACCTGGAGCGTAAAGACTATGTGAAATATTTAGGTGTACTTATTGTCCTTGTTTGGAGTCGGTCTAGAAAAGGAAAAATAAGGCGCTTCCTTCCCTCCACTAGCCTGGGTGGACACCTTGGGAAAGTGTTAGCACACCCTTAGCCTCCCTTAACCAGGGTTACGGTCCCACTGCCTTGTGGTGGCTAGGGATAGCTAAAGGCTAAGGGAGCAAACTCCGACAGAAAAACCGGAGTGGAGCCCCGTAAGGCAGTTTTGACGCTATATCATTTTCTGGCAACTCCTGCAGTCGACCTGGTCCCGAACGTACTGGCCCTGCCTTTCCTTCGGACTCTACCAACAAGACCGAGAGGGGGATTCTGGGACTTCGGCAAACCAGTATCTCCATATCAACCGCCCAGGCAAGCGCATGGAGAGGCAACTTCAGCATGCCCTACGGCTTCGCCTGGCATGGCAACAAACCGGGGAGTAGCAGTTACCGGCTCTAAGTCATGGCTTGATTGGCGTAGAGCCAGACGCCAGGGGCCATTCCTGACAGTGGGAGGGGCTTTTTAGTCCCATTGAATAGCTACCGCCCGCTTAAACTGGGCAGCCCCCAGTTAATAAGGTGCTTTCCCGCCATTGCCCACCTGTCTTGCTGGGGTGAGCAGGACGTAAGTCTGGAAACAGTCTGACAAGTGGGCTGCGACTTATTCACCTAAGAATCAAGGATCTATTAAAAGAAGACCAGCTCTTACACTTGGGAGTTGGAATGTCCGAACGATGCTGACCGGACTTACATAGGACATACGCGACATTGATGGGGCACGCAAAACAGCTGTCATCAGCAGAGAATTGGTTAGGCTCAAAGTTGATATCGCTGCTTTACAGGAAACGCGCATAGCTGGTTGCGGAAGCCTAACGGAAAAGGAATACACATTTTTCTGGCAGGGTAGAGATGAAGATGAGCCTAGAGTACATGGAGTTGGTTTTGCTGTCAGCAACAACATAGTACAGATGGTGGAGCCGGGCTCAACCAAGTCTGAGCGCATCATGCACATAAAACTCAATACCGATCTAGGTCCCACCAATTTGCATTCTGTCTACGCTCCAACCCTGACTTCGAGTACCGATGCCAAGGATACCTTTTACAGCCAATTGGATGATGCTATCAAACATATCCCAAACAACGAAGCGCTGATTCTCCTCGGCGATTTCAACGCTAGAGTGGGCAACGATCAAGGCTCTCGGCCTGATTGTCTTGGTCACTTTGGTGTTGGCAAATGCAATGAAAATGGTCGACGCGTTCTGGAGCTTTGCGCCCATCATAACCTCTGTATTACAAACACATTCTTTGGCGTCAAGCTGCGCCATAGGTTCTCGTGGATGCACCCCAGATCTAAAAACTGGCACCAACTAGACCTCATCATCTCAAGACGGGAACACCTTAATAACATTCGTACTACAAGGGCATACCACAGCGTTGATTGTGACACTGATCACTCCCTTGTGTGCACGAAGATCCAGTTACGTCCAAAGAAGTTCCATCGTGTCAAACAATCTGCTACACTTCGCATTAATGCTTCTGCCACCGCCATCCATGAAAATGTCTCTATATTCAACGACACCCTGAGCTCGAAACTCGGAGACTGCCTGGAACTTAACACAGAGGACCATTGGAGCCATATCAAGGACACCACCCTTGCTGCAGCATTAAAGGCCTTTAGCAAGAATGTACGCAAAAGCCAGGATTGGTTCAATGCAAACATCGCGACTCTTCAGCCGCTCGTCGAAGCAAAGAGGAATGCCCTGCAGAACCACAAGCGTAATCCATCACTCAGCTCTTTGGAAGCACTTCGGGAGGCCAGGCATCGTGCGAATGAAAAATGCAAGATCTGTGCTAACAACTTTTGGATGAATCTCTGTGCTGAAATCCAGTCAGCTGCTGACACTGGAAATTCTAGGGGCATGTTTGAGGGTATCAAGAAGGCGATTGGACCTACACAGTCCAAGTCCTCACCACTCAAAACATCAACTGGTGAAATCATTACTGATAAATTAAGACTGATGGAGTGCTGGGTGGAATACTGTAGCGAGCTCTATGGTAGATCGAGCTCTGTCTTACCCTCTGTCCTTGACTGCATTGAAAGGCTTCCGATTATGTTTGAACTAGATGAGCCCCCCACCAAGGAAGATTTCTCAAAGGCAATCAGTCACATATCGTCTGGAAAGGCCCCTGGGCTTGACGGTATCCCGGCTGAAGTCTTCAAAGGCAGTGAAAACCAATTGCTCGACAATCTCCACCAGCTAGTCTGCAAGTGCTGGGAAGAGGGATACGTTCCCCAGGAGATGAGGGACTCTATTATCTCAACCCTATACAAGAACAAAGGAGACCGCAGTGATCGCAACAATTACCGTGGCATCTTACTTCTGTGCATTGCTGGAAAGCTGTTTGCCCGAGTAGCATTATACCTCCTTCAAAAGATTGCTGAAAGGGTGTACCCTGAATCCCAGTGTGGTTTCCGCTCTAATCGGTCGACTGTGGACATGATTTTCTCTTTGAGACAACTCCAGGAAAAGTGCAAAGAGCAACAACAGCAACTCTACGTTGCATTCATTGACTTGACAAAGGCGTTTGACCTTGTTAGTAGAGACGGCCTTTTCAAGACTCTGCCCTTACTTGGCTGTCCTCCTATACTCCTGAGCTTCATCAAATCTTTCCATGATGGGTCTCGGGGTACAGTGCAGTATGACGGAAACAGGTTTGAGGCATTCGATATAAACAGCGGCGTAAAACAAGGATGTGTGCTAACCCCAACTCTCTTCAACATCTTCTTTTCAGTTTTACTGAATCATGTTTTCAAGTCTTCTGAAGAAGGCATCCTGATACGATCTCGTTCTGATGGTAAACTCATCAGCCCTGCACGCCTTAGAGCCAAGACCAAACTGCGTAAGATAGCCATCCGTGACCTTCTCTTTGCCGATGATGTTGCCCTCGTTGCTCACAGCACTGAAAAACTCCAACTCCTCCTCAATCAGTTTTCTGACGCATGTGAGGCCTTCAGACTTACAATCAGCCTAAAGAAGACGAAAGTCATGTGCCAGGACAATGCAGCCACACCTGCCGTAACGATCAAAGATTACACCTTAGAAGCCGTCACACAGTTTACCTATCTCGGCTCCACCACCTCAAACAACACCTGCCTTGGAGTGGAGATTGGAAAGAGAATTGGCAAGGCTGCAACCAACATGGCTAAGCTGTCTGCCCGTGTCTGGGAGAACAAGAAACTAACTACCCAAGCTAAAGTTGCTGCGTATCGTGCCTGCATCGTGAGCACCCTATTGTTTGGTAGCGAGTCTTGGACTACCCACGCTAGTCAGGAAAAGCGCTTAGACATCTTCCATATGAGATGCCTTCGTCGCATCCTCTCCATCTCATGAACAGATAAGGTCTCTAACAATGAGGTACTTGCAAGAGCCAATATCCCCTCGATGTTCACCCTGATAAGACAGCGCAGATTGAGGTGGCTCGGTCATGTGTACCGGATGGAGGATGGGCGAATCCCTAAGGATCTGCTGTGTGCCGAGTTGGAGTCCGGTTCGAGACCTATTGGCAGACCTAAGCTGCGTTTCAAGGACGTATGCAAGAGAGATATGCTCGCCACTGGCCTGCCAACAGATAACTGGGAGCTACATGCTGCCGATTGGAGTGATTGGAGGTCTAAGTGCAGTCTGGCACTCCAAGCGGGAGAGGGAAGGCTGAAAGCTCAAGCCGATGATAGAAGAGCTAAGAGAAGAACAGCAATGAACAAAGCAACGTGTGTTCCAGTGGCATGTATGTTCGTGTGCAGTGGATGCGGCCGTGTCTACCGTTCTAGAATTGGGCTTTTAGCCACGAGAGAAAGTGTTTGTCGCAATTGTGCTAGTCATGGACATGGTCCGACGACTGCCTACTACTTATTGACAGTAACCTTACCTGGAAAGATCATATCAGTCATATTGCATCAAAAATAAGTAAAGGCATTGGTATAATCTGTAGACTAAGGCATCTTGTACCATATTCGACATTGCTAAATATATATAGATCACTCATTTATCCTTATTTATCATATGGCCTTGTAGCTTGGGGCCAAGCAGCTAAGTCTCATATGGAAAAAATATTGATACTCCAGAAAAGGGTTGTGCGATTAACTTTGCCAACTATAATTCACACGCCATCCCTTATTTCATATCAGCTAATATTATGCCAATTAATACGCTTTACGTTAAACTCTCTTCTTTCTTAATGAATGATGTCCATAACATTTAAGCCCCCCTAATCTTTCTGGTTTGTTCACTCTTTCCCACCAAATACACAATCATAATACCCGATCTTCATCTGCCGGTAACTATTACATAAACTATTCTAGGCTAAATCAACATAGAACTCATTCTCAAGAATTGGTTGTAAAATTTGGAATAGCATCCCAGGAAACTTAAGGAATCTTCGAAAAGATATTTTCAAGAAAAAGCTAACAACAATATTACTTCAAAATCTTCAAGTTCAAGATAGTTATGTTGACGTAGAACGAATAATCAATGATGCATCAAAATTTAAATCCAGTTAATAGTAGTGTATAACTTATGTATTCTTCTATTTATTGTCATGTGTTTCTTATTTCTGTATTTTTATCTCATACTGTCATTTCTGCTTTTAAATTAATGATTTGATATTTAATTTCTGTTTCTTGTATATTTATTGAACCTTTTGTTGAACCGAAATCTATGTAAGATGTTTTAGCGTCCACACACTGCCCGCCGAGACTAGCTATGCTATTTGTGGGTAGTGGTTGATTATGTTAAGGTAAGTTTAACGCCATTAGAATAAAGGAATAAAGAATAAAGGAACTACTCAAGGCGTTTGCTTCGTGAATGAACGACAGCCGAATTCACAGAAACATGAAAATTGCTCGGGATAACAGCTCCGTAAAACTCAGCTGTTGTGACTGATGTGGCCTTCCACTCAACGCATCGGAAAGGATATCAGAGCAAGCTCTTAGTTATTCACTCGAAGGGCGGCTGATGTAATTTCTGAGGCTTGCTTCATTGTGATGACCGGAAATCGCCATGATTAGCAAGCCGCATGATGGCAGTCACTCTGACATCGTGATGATTTGTACGAATTCTAACAGTAATGCCTGTTTGGTTATATTTTTCATCATTCCTGTTTTGTTCTGTTTTTGAACACGAAACTATATACACCATGCGAGTGTTAGCTGCCTTTGATTTTTATTATCGTACGTAAGCTTAAATTACAACTGAGCATGAAAACCTTCAATAGTCGGAAATTTCACTTTCAATTAACGAAAAGAGAGCTAGAGAGAAGTCGGGGAAATGGTCGGACAGTACAAATTGGCAGATGACGTGACAGCTTTAGCTCAGCTCCTTGTTTTGTACTCTATAGAGCACGTTCTTTCAACCAATGACAGCGCGCGCTATATCCGGACTTTATCTTAATAGGTTATAGACATCGGAAAATTGTGGTCAATTTGTCTTTTACTATAACAATGAAAATTCTATGCCAGCTGGAGTTTTTTAAAAATGACGCGCGCGTCAAATGATCGATCCCTGCTTCGTTGTTTGAATAAATTTGAGTTATATAACGACTTCTACAATGAAATACCAGTACGAAATGTATGGCAAAAGACTCTGTCACCCTCAATCGTTTTTTGTTGTCCACTTCAGTACATTTACTTTCTGTGCCGTTTGCTGTGGCATCGGCAAGTATTTTACGAGGTCATCCGTTTATTGAACTTACATGTAGCGAACCGAGAATCGAACTTCTATTTCTGAGGAAATATAAATTTTCGTGGTCTCTTGTCATGAAACATGAAAAAAGGAGGAAAGTGCCCTGAGCTAAAAACCAAAGCAAAGCCAGGTTTGAAAAACCACAAAACTTGTTTATGTCTTGATTAGTCGGGCGACCGACTATAGTTTACCCTCGTATTTCTCCACAAAACTCAGTCACGTACAGTGAGGAATACTGCAGACACATAATAAAGGCTCAATCTTCTTCCCATGATGTCGAAGATGGCGGATAATAGATGGATTTAACAAGAGGACGGGAACGTCATTTCAGAACGGGAGAGCGCGCGGATTACTCTGGACACGAGTCTAATACAACTTCCGGTGATGGCGTTGCCGGTCTCGCAACATGTTTAGGACGGCATTTCGATGGTTTTCCTGTCCTGATCAAAACGCCTGAGATTTGCGTTTATAAAACCGGTTGAAAAGGTAAGAGAATCTCTTAGAATTATACCAAAAATAATTTCCAGGCTGGTTGTTTCACACTGTGCTTTTTCCAGAACGTTTTGTCCAATTGCTCTGCTACATGGGCCTATTTCCTCTTACAGCTGTGAGCGAAATTTATTAATTAATTAACAACCAAGACTTAGCATCACGCCTCTCAGTTGTTTTTTTTTTTTCTCGATTTTGTGGGCTCTTCTCTTATGCAGTTTCTTATTTTAAAGGTACGCTGACAACTCTTAGAACGATAAACTTGCGAAATTTATTACGTTTTAGTAAACAGCATGAGCAAGTTGATCAGTTCATTCATTAAAATTTAAGCAAATTTCTTTTTAGCCTGTTGTTGTTGTTATTTCCGCGATGGATGTAAGCAGTACAGAAAGCTCTGGCCCAAAGAAAAAGTGAGAATGAAATTTAATATTTTCGTAAATAAGTGTAAAAACAGCTGCTTTTCTTTGCTTTTCTCATTTAAAAACTAGGATAAGTAACTAATTGTACATTCTATGCTCAAGTGACTGTATGCCAGCTTAAGAAGGTATTTTTTAATAAGCCCACTTTCCTGAGAATCTTTTGTTTATAATTGTTATCACATCAATCATGGTGTGGACCGCTGCTCCTCGCCATATATACGCACAAACTATTTGATAACGTGGAGCGTCACCTGCCACAAGTCCACTGCTATGCTGATGATACGCAGCTGTACGTTTCCTTCAGCTCAAACCAATCTACGGAAGCGGAGGAAGGAACTTTTACGTAGTTCCATCCACAATGGTTGAAGAATAGTCTTTCTTTCTTAAATAACGATCAAAGCTTGAAACAAAAGACCTGAGTGATGTAGGTTTGTATTGTTCTCCGTCTTTCTTTAGAACTTGAAGTAGAAAATTGGCGATTAACACGTCGAGATCTTTTGTATCAATATTTTCAATCTCTCTCAGCTTGTGCCTTGAAACTAAACAATTTTTGAGCAATGAGACATCTCTCTGTGTTTTGCTTAATGTGTTCTTGTTTTCTTGATATTGTACAAACTCGTCTAGAGAGGAACCAACCGACCGACCACACAAATCTAGAGCTTTCCCCCGCCTTCGCCATTTTCGCAGGAAAAATTTGGAGGTGACGCCGCTAAAAAGCCGCCAAATCTGGAAAGCTGATGAATGTAAACGATGCACGATTGCGATTGGCTCGGAAAAGCCTTTATGCTATCGTTGATTGGTTATACTTCGACACGTGAAAGAGCTGTACGTCATTCTGATTGGCTGTATAGGCTTTTTTCAATAAAATAAAGCGTATAGATTTCTACATATGAGCGTTCGTGTTATGTGTAATAAAATATTCGACGCATACGCAAGTATTTATCTCAAGAAGTTACGGAGACGTTAGTCCATGCTTTCATACTATCCCGCATCGACTATTGCAATAGCCTATTGTATGGACCGCCAAATAGCCAGCTTGCGAAAATTCAGAGAGTTCTGAATGCTTCTGTTAGGCTGGTATATAATGCACCTAGGTGTTGCTACATTACACCAATAATGCGCGATTTGCACTGGTTGCCTATCAGGGCATTCATCGACTTCAAAGTACTTCTCCTCAAGTTTAAGGCGTTACATGGCCTTGCGCCTCAGTATCTACGGTCCTTAATTAGTATAAAGTCATCATGCTATAATCTCAGGGTTACTAATACTCTACTCCTAGCTATACCATCAGTGAAATCTAAGGCCACACTAAATGATCGGGCATTCGCCGTTGCAGCGCCGTCATTGCGGAACTCTCTGCCTTCTGAGCTTCGCTCAATCACATGTGTTACTAGTTTTAAAACTCATTTTAAGCGGTATCTTTTTAGTCTTGCATATACTTAATAGAGATTTTTTGTTAGCATATTATTAGCATTTTCCCTTTTTTATAATATATACTTTAGTTTTTAAATTCGTTTTTTATGTTTTTTGTTTTTGTTTTGTTTTTATTATTTATTAGGAATGCGCATCTGATCATAGTCATGTAAAGATGCGCACTAGAAATGAATAAATTATTGGTATTATTATAAGAAAAAGATATGAAACTCTTGCGAGCTGTGGCAGCTGAAGGGGTTTTTGTCAACAATAAAGCTGGAAGCAGAGAGAGAGGAGCACTACCGCAGGCTGTTGCTTCTGCCCTTGTGGTAAAGGGTATGCCTGTCATTTCATGGTCAGTCAGAGACCAGTATAATATTCTGGCCAAGAAGTGGCGCTCAAGAGTGAGGGAGGAAGAGAGCGAGAGTGGTGGTGGGGATGAAGAAATGACTGAAGTTGAAAAGCTGTTGGAGGAGTTGGTGGAAATGGAAAGGGAGTCTGAGATAAAAAAAGGGTAGAAGGATGAGGAGAAGAAATTAGTGCAAGGGGAGAAAAATAAAGCAGTAGAGATGAGAAAAAGAGCCACGGAGAGGCTAGGACAAACCAGAAAGAGGCAAGAAGAAACAGAAACCGATAAGGGGAAAAGGGAGGAAAAAAGAGGAAGATCAGAACGAGAGGCATTAGAGTGGTTAAGAGAAAAGAGAGACACCATGCATGAAATGAAATAGCAAGAAACTCAGAGATAGATGAGAAGAAAGGGAAGGACAGAGGTCTCAAAGTGAACAATTAATGTTCCAGATGCAGGCTCAAAATGAGAAATGAAAATTTTCCAACAGCAAATGCTACAACAATGCAGCATCAGAAACAACAGCAAAATCAGCAACAACAACAATTTCTAATGTTGCAGTAAGGTTGAGATGAGAGAAGTTTTGTCACAACAACTTTCAAAGAGAGATTAATTATATAAACAAGTTTTCAGTAAACTTTAATTAATACATTTATGTATTATTATTATTTGAGTTTAAGAGTTTTGTATAATTTAAAAAAAAATTTTATATTAAATGTACCTTTTGTTTAAAAGAAGGGTAAAGGCTAATTATTTTCATTAAAGTTAAGTTTTAGTCAGCAGGCCCTACAAAATCTAAATGTAATGCGAATAAAAAAAGGAAAATAACAATTTCCAAAGTAAAATTCAAAATAATTTCATTGGTGTATGCTACATGATTCAACCACTTTGAAACTACTTTCTCAAAGAGTGCTACATGCTACATACAATCATTACCAATGTGTTTACATGCACCCTTGATACAGTGGCTGTATACATTACCCTGGGCCAGGGTTCGGACACTTTTGAACTTTTCAACTTTTAAAGAAATTCCATTTGACTTAAGTCAGCAAGTGTACCGATTGGTTCCTTCCAAATGGCACAAATATTTGCATGTTACAAAAGAATAAAGAGCAAACAAAAATGTCCACAAGCGTAGATCTTGCTGATCTTGATATCTACTAAAATTTTAACTTGTTTTTTCACTCATTACCTAATTTTTTAAATTTGTATCAACATTGCTTTGCACTCATAGAAAGCCTACTAATTTTCCATGATACTCTAGGAGCCAAACCTAAATTCCATTGACTTTCCAGGTCCAGGAGGTGAAATTATAAAATTCCATGACTTTCTGGGGTTTCCAGGTCTCATATGAACCCTGTTACCAAACAAATGGAGGATTAAGACTGAGAAAAATGTTAAAATTACAAAAATGGGTGATGCCGCCAAAGTCTTCATATCTTGAAAAAATCACACGAAACAGTGACAAAAATTATTGCACTTTCTGTAGAGATATATCAATCTCCTCAATTAAACTGAACCAACATCATTTCTCTATATTTCTTTTGTCAGCTAATGCATAACCAGTTGCATCTACTAACAGAGCGTGCGACTTTTCCATAGGCCTTAGTACAGAATGAGACAAAGTCAAGTTATTGGAAGTAGTCCTGAAAAGAAGGTGGTTGAACTTCAAACTTTTCCGAGAAATGTTCCCATAAAGACAGGTCGACGCATTTTCCAAAAGTATATTATATTCGCATATTGTTGTGCAGGAATGTTTGTTTGGTACCAAATAACGTGGTGTCAAATGAATGTGATGCTATAGTGTGACGAATCAGCGTTGAGTGTCCAACAAAATGATGTCGCAAAAGAAATGAAACATACAAAAAGGAATTCAGGTCTCGTTATGCAATGTTTGTTAATCGTTGTAATATTAATAATGATGAATACCATGTGGGAAAACGATTCGATCTTGAGCCCAGCAGCATACCTGTAAAATAAACACTAGAAAAGCTCTCACATAAAAACCAAAAAAATTGAGAAATTGGTGTACAGGCGAATTCTTCAAAACATTCCTGTTTCGTAAAAAATGTATTGCTACATCAAATGTAGACTTAGAAGAAGGAGTAATGACATTATCAAGTTTGTACAAAAGACGAGAAAGAAATGGCATTCTACACGATGATGACTCGATCGAAAATCGTCAAGTTGTTGAGAGTCTTTGGACAAATATCTATTTTTGTATAAATGTAATACATTATCAGGTGTGTACAAGAATGCGAGCCACAGAGGTCATTGTGCTACGCTAAATCTGTGTAATGACATTGAAACAAATCCCAGGCCTTCTATACATGGTATTGATCGTACTCTAACAATCAAGGCACCATATAGTCAAGGTGATATTATGCACTTTGGTGAAAATGCTGGAAAACAATGTGTTGTTATGAGTTTGATTGCTTTGATTTATTATAAGATAAAAGGAAAACATACCTGTAATGACCTGGTACAAATTTTGGAGATGGGTAATCAATTGTATTCAAAATTGTCACAATGTACAGGGCAGGTATATTCCCGTCACTGATTGCTTTGTCTGAGAATAATTACTAGCTTAATTATAGTGAAAGCTACACTGATAATCTACATCATGGTGATTCGATAATTGTACAGTATGTCTATAGACAGGGCTTTGAATCACTCTTGCCACAAAATTACTCTTGATCTACTCTGACAATAGAATGTATTGGTGTCAGTATCTATCACATTGATAATGGGAATTATAAGATATTTGATTATCATGCAAGACAAGAATATGGTAGAAGCCATCCCTCAGGTACATGTGTACTATTAGAAGTACCATCTATTTAGTGCTTAGTACCGTATTTCCAGACTATGCACTCCCTTAGTGACAATTATGAACTAAGAGGAGTGCAGACTATTACATACGAAATAACTGCAGTGAACAGTTTGAGAGAAGAACACAACTGCTCATGTAAACGATGCTCTGCTGTAGGGCTTTTACGCACAGTGTTACTCAGCAGCAAAGTCTTGTAGTTATTGGAATTCCAGAACCCTATGTTACATAGCTGATCAAGGAAATAAGTTCTCTCGTAGCATGGGCATAAACAGATGTCTGAAAAGGGCAGATTTATACACGAGTCTTGATATTTGTGGAGTTGAGATATCAGTTCAACTTAAAGCTCAAAGCTATGAGATGTTATCTAGTAGTTTAAACAATACAACAAACAACTTGGAAAACTTAATTTTCAACATGTGGAAATACAGGATTTTTATTGTGGCTTAAAAGTTACTGTACTGTATTTTCAACAAACAGTCATAGCAAAGTACTTGTTCTCCTTACTGACTTATGAAGATACTTGTGAACCTCCAATACAACAAATAAAAACGTCGTTTCAGCTAAGTAGAATAATAAGTAGATGCACTGTTTCACTAAAATTTATCATAGTAAATCATATTTTGCTTGTTGAAAATAAAAGATGGAAATTTACTTAAACTTGCTTATTTTTTATCTCACTCCGACCATGGTGTAAAAATATACTTTAATAGCGAAAACACTAGCCCCCGCAAACTGTCATTCCAATGACTTCACAGATTGTGAACTAATACATATAACTTCAGCGTAGCCCGAATCAGTCACAGTGACCCAATCTCCCCAAACGCAAAAATGATGTCTCAAATCAACTTCAATTCGATTACCGTAGCTTCACTTTCATCTGTCGGTCAGTTCAGATAAGTTTTCACGATGAATATACTTCCCCGCATTCATATCAGTACGATTACAGTTTTATAATATCTTTTTTCACACATGCATCAATCAGCATGTACATACCACCCCTGGGAAGAGGGAATCCTTAAATAAAAAGGACTGGGTTGCTCGTCGTACCTTTTAAGGGTTAAAGATGGCGGGTTTGGTACGTCTTGGGTTTTTCCGCCTCAAAAGGTCCACAGCAGCAGCTTCAGTGATACTTTTAGGGTATTGCGCCAAAAATATGTGACTGTGTTGTTGTAGAATTGTTGCCTCTCAGGGGTGAAAAAAAATTCTTATACCAAACCCACAAATCAGGACCTTGGTATCTACTAGTCTTTCTTTTTAGAACCACTGCGCACCATTAATGGTCAACACTCGTAACAGCACTTCTACCTGTAGCCCGACTTACGATCTCAGATTGTCTTGTTAGAATATATCTAGCCGAGAGTGAGATGGGTTTGTGATTTTCCCATCTTTGAAAGACTTGCTCTGGTGCCGAGTGTGAGAAGGGTTCGTGGTTTGCCCACCTCTCAAAGATTTGCGAAGAACAGGTTTTTCTCTTCGTTTTACCCATACCTCATTGGCTACCGAGAACGTATTCGTAGAAACTAACTGGGAAAAACGGAACTGGAACTACCAATTCTCTGCGCAGTTACAGTTTATCAAAGGTGATGCTTAATACCCGATTAATTGGACGGAATAGTTTCCAGTGATTTTACTGTTTACCGGCTTTCTTTGACTCAAAAATGGCTCATAGTTTTAACAAATTCTGCATTTTTTTAAAAAAAAATTTCTATTGACATATGTTTGTGGTGATTTCTTAAAAAACTGCGCATATAGGAATTTTTTTTCGGAAGGCACCAGCGAAGGTTTGGAGTTTGGATATTAAAGAGGAAAAAATACAACGGTACATACAAGTTATGCAAGAGGATACATATTTCTGAAAAATGCTAAAAAAATGCTAATAGGAGAGACCCTAAGAAAATGCTAACTTGAAAAATTGTACTTCGACGCTTTCCCTAAATATTATGACTCAAAGAGTGCTTCACTTTCATGGTCAGTTCGCATGAGGTAAGAATGTGCGTTGTAGCCCCATAAGTCGTGCAGCTCGAGTAGTTCGTCCATGTCAGTCTAGTCTGTGCCTTGAACGACTTTTTTTCATTTTGGTAAATCGAATGCCACATGAAAATGTTGTGGCTCAGAGCGAATCTTCTCACTTTCCTCGCCCCGTGTCACCATTCACACGAGCAAAACATGTTTGATTAAACTGGGTTTGATTGGAAGAAAATCAGAAAAAAGACAGGTGATAGGTGTTTCTCCTCAGATAAGAGATTTTGTTTTTCAAAAACTTACAACACGATGCAAGTTTTGCGGAATTTATGTACAGGAAGGAAAGCAAGTTAGTAGACACTTAAAGGTGCTTCTGAATATCTGTGTACAAGTCTCACAGCTAATTATAGTTTGAGGCGTGGCTGGTTCACATCAGTGGTGTCTCTCGGTACCTTTCTGTGATCATTGGAAATTTTGGGCGTTCTCCCGGGAGTAGGTGGGGAGGACTCTTTTTGCTTTTAGCCTGAAAGGGTAGGTGCCGTAAAAATAAGTTGTGAATTTTTTTCGTGGTCCTAATACATATAGTATTCAGAGGGTCTTACTCATTGTCGAGAGTTGATGCTGCTGCAACAGCAGGAGACCTATTTAGTTTGGTTTGGATTTGTTTCTCTTCCAGTTCCATGATTAGTTTCTGTTGGGACTTTGTCAAATTACTAGGAGAAAAGAAAGGACCGGAAAAATGTTTACCTTTTTCCAGGAGTACAAAAAAAGTTCCCACGCGTGAATGTTTGGACTCTCTTTAGGTGCTGCCGCCACATACTCTAAGAACGTACAGGACACCTGCCGGAGAGAGAAGCAGGAGAGGGGAGCAGAGGGAAGCAGGAAGATGATAATGTTCACTGTAGGAGACAAGGGATTAGGCGTGATGTCAGTAACTTTCAGGCTATTTAAGGTGGGAGAACGCAATTTACTTGTACATATTAGCGGGGCTCGCGCGCGCGGGGCAGAGCCCCATACCCATGGAATATGGCCAATCGTTTTTCGTTTGGTTGTCACGTGACTGACCGAGCGTACGTAGGTAGGTACGCACGTGTCCTCTGTCATGTATGCTATCACGAAAGTACTATATGATTAAACTTGAAAATATGGCGTCCACGCGGCCGACCTCAAGACTTTCAGGTCGGATTTTTCGTTCATTTGCGATCGAGTTAGACCTTGTGGAACTCAGAATGTAAAGTAACAATGCTATAGAACACTTTGCTTGGAAAAGAATGGATATCAAGGTCTTAAAGGTGACAGAATAAGCTTTCGAGTCAACGACACTACGATTCTCTAAGGCGATGCGAATTATGGACGTAAATTGAAAACCGAGCTTTCGGACTTCAAGCAGGGCATAGCGACAATTTGACGATTCGATGACCCGCTAAATATTATGTTCAAGTAACAATGTGTTCAAAAAGTATTGTTTAATAGAAGATTTTGCGTCAAATTGAAGTTTTTTCAGAATTTTCAACACAACGCTGCGCAATTTCTGGCCTTGAAGGTAAGTAAACAACGATCTAAGCATGATGAATTTTACCGCGTGGGCTTTGTACACGTAAGAAATTCGTACGTTTTTCGCTTATAACAGCAAATCAAAAACTGTTTTGAATTAGTCTGTCGTCCCGAAATATTTCTTGGCCAATTTAGTCCTGCTTCCTATTGATAAATTCCATGGAACTTGAGATCTCTTCACTCACGGACAAATTCGCAAATTCTATTTTGAAATATGATCCACATGCCCACATTTGCACGCATGCGAAAATATTTCGCGATTTTTATCTTTCATCTTGATTTTTGAGTTAAAACGTAATATGCACCTATCGCTTTTTTCGTCGGAAATAACTTCTTTAATTAGTCTTCTTTCGCTGGAGCTTGTTTTTCGGAAAAGATGATTTTTAAAAATTTACTGCGCATTGTGTTTGCTTTCTTGGTTTCTCCAAAATTTTGACTTTTCACAGGGACTTGTTACACGTAAGTGTCAATGGGTTCAATCTATAGTAAATGAAGTTTCGGCTAAAAAATTTTAATATATGTAAAGAAATTTTATTGCAAAATTTTCACTTATTGGGAGCTCCGCTTTTAGCCTTGGCTAAATCTATATATTAGTTGGTTATTGCTATTTTCAAACCACTTAGGTCAGTGCACTCAAAATTGGGCAGGTGCAACTACAGTCAACTCCCGTTATAGCGGACACCCTCGGGACCGCGATTTGGTGTCCGTAATAGCGAGAGTCCGTAATAGCGGGGTGCGGGAAAATTTCTATTTTAAACCATATTTATAGAAGGGAGTCATATGTGTGTTCATTTTTATTAACTTCAGTACCTTCTTCAGACCTGTTGTCGCAAGTGAAGAGCGTCAGAACTTTATTTAACAGAACAGTAGTTACGTACCCGTTGAGTACGTAAAAAACAATCATCGTATCTTGCAGTAATGTCCACACATGTATCGTTTTGGTTTCCTACTGTACTGGAGTAGAGTAATCTACATTTCTGAAAAAATTATTTTTAAGGAAAAACCAAAACATCAGCTAGTGATTGCATCAGCTATCACATTGCCTGAAAATATCGTTCCAATAGGCTCTGTGCTGTACTTCTCCTTTGAATTGCAGCTTCCGCCACTTTGTCGCCAAGGAGACTAAGTTCATTAGCAACCTTAAACTCCCCTCTATGAATCAAAAAAAGCAGAAAGGTTATGGATACTGTCCAGAACGTCCTTGAAACTTTTCAAAGTGGTTGTTTTGTTTGAGCGTTCGCCTTCACCTGGGGTATCTTCTTTTTCCATGTCATTCTCGTTGTCACTCTCTATTTCCATGACATCGTGAGAAGTACCAATGGCCTCCAGCAGCTGTTGTTCGGTAAGAAGACTGTAACAGGTTGGAAGTCCGTTATCGGACTCCAGGTAAGTACTGATTCCACTTCCAGGTGCAACCTATTGGGCAAGATTTTCCAGTTCCTCATCGGCCGAGACATCAAGATCAGCAAAGGGATCCTCCTCTCCTGTCACAATACTGACGGTAACTGCTTCTGAGAAAGTGCTGGATATTCCAGCTGCTGCAAAACATTTGATAATGGTATCGTTCTCGACCTTAGACCAAGCAGTCCCCATCCACCTTATGGCCTGCACCACGTCCAATGTTTTGGCGGTGTCTGTTGTGCTGTCGTGGTCTGTGGTCATTGAAATAATATGACGAAGTACCAACTTTCTGTAATGGACTTTAACGTTCTGGATTATTCCGAGATCTAAAGGTTGCAGCTTGGACGTGAAGTTTACAGGATAAAACCCAGTTTAATATTGGAATACCGTCCCTTGAGATCAAAGGGATGACATCCAGCAGAGTCAATGAATAAAGTACTGATCGATTCTGAGCCTTGAAAGAGCTGTTTAACTGGCTGAGAAGCTTGTGAAGGATATCAGATGTCATCCAAGCCTTTTGTTGATTCAGATACTGACAAGGAAGATCATCCTTGTTTATATTCTTCAGGCACTTTGGATTCGCTTACTTTCCGATTACAACTGGTTTTCTCCTTTCCCCAGTAGCAGAAACGAAGAAAGCAACAGTTAACCGCTCTTTTGACTTCTTGCCTCCTCTGCACTTCTTTGCTTTCTCTGAAAGGCTCTTATCCGGAAGAGCACGGTACAAGCAGCCAGTTTCATCCATATTCCAGATGTCTTGCATCGCATATCCAGAGATAATAGACCCAGGATGCTCTTTCCAAGAGTACACTGTAGCCTCTGGCACATCAGCAGATTCACCACAGAGTTTGTGTTGCCAAAGGTTGTTGCGCTCTTTAAATCTCGTAAGCCAGCCGCTTGACGCCTTGAACTCAGGGTAGTCAAGTTTCTCTGCTACTTTCATTGCAAACTCCTGGATAATAGGAACGTCGACTGGAGTGGGTTGTTCGGTTTTCTTCTTGAACCATTCCCATACAGCATCGTTCACGTCCGAGTATTGTCAAGTACGGTTACGCTTCTTCGCACTGGAAAATCCTCTTTCGCACTCCTCTCTTACAAGAGTCTTCTGTTTCAGAATGTTACTTACTTGTGTTTTTCCACAACCGAATTTCTCAGCAAGTTTGCGTACTCCTGTCAATCCTTTGCTATTTTCGTCTTCTACGATTTGAAAACGTTTTCCTAAAGGTAATTCGTTCCTTGCTTTCTGCTTTGTTTTATCTTTTGGCATGATTCAGTGGTTTCTCCAATAGAACACAGCCTGGTCAAAACACGCTTGCTGCAAAAGACCACGTGTAAACCTGACATGTACCAGATGTACACAAAGGATTTTACATACAGTATGCATTTTAGTCACATATTTTAAATATTTCACACGCACGACCGTTCTGTGTGGTCATGCTAGAGATCAAAGATCGCTGTGGTTTCGTCAAGAGCAAACCAAACTTATTTTGTTGTGCTATTTTTATTTACTGTACCGGTTATGGCCAGTCCTTAAATTAGAAGAGTTGAAAGCAAAGAGTACTACTCGTGGATGCGGGGCCACCATGCTTACAAGGACATTTTCGAGCCTGTTATTGGTACCACGCTCACTTTACAGCGGGAACCAGAAAATGCTAAAGATTCGCATGCTGTTGCTATTGTGGAAGATACTGGACGCACTGTTGGCCATATCCCATTAGCTTTATCAAGAATTGCTTCGTCTTTTTTTAAAAAGGGCCAACCACAAGGCAACAGCAGAAATCTGTGGAAAACGGGTCAATCGAGGATCTGGCT
>NC_142527.1:17260200-17267700 GCF_964205215.1 Stylophora pistillata | reverse complement strand
CGACAAAAACTTAGGCAATTTTTTGGTCAGAAGTCCTTTTCAGACTAATGACCAACCAGGCACTTTTAAATGCGCTCGTGCACGATGCAAAACGTGTCCTTTCATTCAAAACACTGATAAAATATCGGGACCTAAACGATCTATTAAGATCACCGATCACTTCACGTGCACCTCCGCCAATGTAATCTATTGCATAACTTGCACTTATTGCAAAAAGATATACATCGGCGAAACAGGCAGAAGACTAGGTGACCGAAGCACACACAACCCACAATTCCTCTATTCGCTCCGACGAAGGTCTAACGCTCGAAACGTCAGCTTTTGTAATCATTACGGTGGCTAATTTACCATTTCAACTTTGTTGATATATCCAAATCTACAAGAGAGGACCATTGAGATGGCCAAAAATTCTTCAGGTTGATCCTGGACGTGAATTCATGGGTGAAACAACTAAAGAGATGGCAAAGGATGATGTGAGAATTAGAAGAGGACACGTAAACGTTCATAGAGATCAGGGGATAGTTGAGCGATTTAATCGAACTTTGGGTGAGCGCCTTTTTAGTTTCCAATACGGCCAAGAGATGAACTTCAAAGACAAAACGAGATCAACAGAATGGGTGAAGAGGCTTCCAGAAGTTGTTTCAGCATTAAATCGTGAGGAAACAAGATTGACTGGAAAGAAACCAATTGACGCAATCAAAGAAAAGGTGGTTGACGCAAAGAGTTCAACTTCTTATTCAAGACCTGTTGGCTTGAAAGAAGAGAGACCTGACTATTCAAAAAACGTGAGATATCTCTATTCTCCTGGCGAGTTAGAAGGTGGACAAAAAAGAGCAACAGATCCAATCTGGTCTCTAAAAGTTTTCAATATCGAAAAAGCACTTGTGAATGAAAAAGAACCTGTTCTTTACTATCTGAAAGATGGACCAAAGCGAGGATTTGTCAGAGAAGAGCTTCAGATTGTTCCACCTAAAAATGAGCTACCTCCTGAAGGAATTCGATGAGGAGAATGCTTCATAAGCCTCTATGTGTTTTCTCTGAGATATTGTCATTAGTTTTTTCTGATGGTTCAAACGAATTTTGAGATTGTCTTGAGAATCAAATCTCAAAATTCTTCAGTTTGTTTTGATTTTTGAAGAAAACAAATGCGCCAGTCATTTTGCCTCAAAAACATCGTTGTTTTTTAAATGAGATAAAAAATGAAAAATTGAGTTTTCAAAACTACCCTGTTTTTCAGGCAATTGTGCCAGAAACCCACTGAATCAAATCTTCAATTTTTCTTTGATTCTTTTCAAAGAAAAAAATGTGCCTCAAAAACATGTTTTTTTTTAAATGAGATAAAAAATGAAAAAAATCATTTTTTAAAACTGCCCTGTTTTTCAGGGTATTTTGTAAATGTGCCAGAAACCCCCTTTTCCTATTACTATGTCCTATTGTTTCTGCTCCAGTACTTGGTACAAATCCTTAAATAAATAAATAATAAAAATACAATAAAAAAAAAATAAAACCATCTCCTGGCCTCCCTAATGGGAACAAATGTGTTGAAGAAGTACAAACAAAGTGAAATAACTGGAATTGTTCAGCTTTTTGGATATATCGAATCACACACGAGAAAGTCAGTGCAGCTCAATGCATGGGCTAGAAATTTTTCTCAAACGTTGGCCAATGAAGTCTCAGTTTTTGAGTTTGGTCAGACATTTAGCTATAATAAGGTATACTTTAGATCCATAAACAATGAGCATGTAACATTGGAGAGCCACCTAGAGGGAACCTTTCAAAAGTCCATTAATAATGATGGAGTAATATGTGTCATAACTCAAGATGAACTAAGCCAGAAAGCTGAAGCGTATGTCCACTACACATATGTTAAGTCAAAACAACAACTGATGGTCGCTGATATCCAGGGAGTTGGATACAGTCTCTGCGACCCTGAAATTGCCAGTGCAGAGCTGCAAGACCCAGATGATAACTCAATTATATTCTGTACTGGCAACCTCTCATACCATGCAATTGAAAACTTCCCAAATTGAGCTAACCGCCTCCCGGTTAGCTCAATTGGTTAGAGCGCCGGATTGTGTTGTACGGGAGGTCGAGGGTTCGAGCACCGGCCGGACAAATACTCATGGTCTTAAAATAAGTGAGTAGTATTTGCTACCTTTCTATAATATCAAGAAATGGATAGATATTCTAGTCTTCTCGGATAAGGACGAATAAACCGTAGGCCCCGTCTCCCGCAGGGTTAGGGGTAGGAGACGTTAATTTCCCACGCACGAGATTACTGTGTGGTGGATGTCCTCCCCTGGGGTGGGATGGGAGTGAAGGTGAGATCGTTACATGGACTGAAGCGGCTGCCAGAGGCGCCTGATAATGCTGACGTCCGATCTCAACCTTATCATTGTAACTAGACACGTTTGTTGTTTAGAGTGCTTGAGACTTTCTTTCTTTCTTTCTAAACAATCATATCTGTAATAAGTTTTGCAAAATGCTGAAACTTTCATAATGGACAAAGCAATTTGAAATCCAACAGCCTTTCCACAAGCATTTATACAGTGGATTGAAACTATTCGACTTCTTAACTATTTGTTAAGAGAATTTTATATACTATTTATTGTTACTGTTTTTATTGTTACTGTTTTAATTGTTACAGTTTAATTGTTAATTAGTATGAATGCTAATTGGAATAATTAGTATGCATGCCAAGATGGCTGCAACGCTTGTGAGAGCTCTTGTGTTTTTTATCGGTTCTATCAATGTATTGGCTTTTAAGGATCGACACAATGCTTTTAACGGAAATCTTGCATGTTATCCCAACTGCTGGATTGCAAAGCCTGCGATTTCACACAGTTTTGTGCTCAACCATCGACTTAAAAGGTGTGTGGTTCGCTGGAATTCTAGAGGCTTGGTTTATTTAGCGGCACCTGAAGATTCTGTGCTGCTTAGTACGCTGCTTACTATGCCTGACATTCACCCTAATCCCGGACCCCAATATGGACAACAAGAGAACTGGCTTGAGGATGGAGTAGACTTAACCACCGCTCATAGGGACAGCAGTAACGGCAGTAACGGCAGAGCAGATACGATCCTGTTCCGGAGTCGAAACGATTTATTGTCTCTACGAAGGTTCGCGTTGAAACCTCAAGCTCCCGTGCTGAAAACGCTGAAACAGCTGGGAATTCTAAGGTACAGAGGGCGAAGCAGGGTTAAAAACAGAGCGGCAGACGCTTTTTTGAATCCTAGCGAGAGAGCAAGGGATGGTCAAGCCATCGAGGTTGTGAAATCTCGTCGCCCGGTGAAGTCCGGTCCCGTTAGAGAATTAAACGCTAAGAGATGCCTCACTGCATTGCACAGAGCGCCAGCTAAAAGGAAGAACAGCCCTTCGCTTTTTGCGGTACCTAACTGCATGTTTGTAAACATATGCAGTCTGTCGAAGACCAAAAATAGAGTGCGAGCTCCTGTAGCCTTGGAGGTAGATATGCGGAACAATGATATTGATGTGTGCGTCGTGTCCGAAACTCATTTAAAACCGGCGCAACCCGATGCGGTGGTTAATATCGCTGATTATGAAGTCTTTCGCAGGGACAGGAATTGGTCAGGAAAGGATATGCGGAATAAAGGCGGTGTTGCGATTTATATCAGGAAAACTCTGAAAGTGCTTGATGTTTACCGATCAACTGCCTCGCAGTTTGCGTACAGGGAGGGCGGCAGCTGTACGGACGCGCTCATCGCCATACAGCATGCGGTAAATCAGTAACTTGACGATCCACAGTGTACAGCCGTTCGACTCTATGCGATGGACTTCAGTAAGGCTTTTGATTCGGTAAAACATGACTTGTTATCTGTCAAACTTAAACAGATAGGTTTGAGTCCTTACATTACCAATTGGTATCTGAGTTTTTTGGAGGGTAGGAAGCAGAGACTGTTGTATGATGGATTTGTCGGACAATGGAAAGACGTTACAGTGAAACGAACTCAACCGGGGCCACCCAACATTTTTTAGCCAATCACAAGACAAGTTCAGAACAAAAGAATTGGAGTTCGTTATCAGAGGACCAATCACAATAAGGGTCAAATTTAACTGTTCGTTTGATTGGATCAGATGTGAAGATATGCGAAAGCAAAAAAATATAATATTTTTCATTTCTATTACGGTAAAGGCGAATAAATATTTACCGAATGGCGGCCGGTAATGTTGAAGACTAAACTGACTTAGGTAAATTTACCAAATTGCGGCCGACTCACTTCATATAATATATTTGCCAAAACACGGCCTGGAATGCTGAAGACGAGAGCGTATGTAATGAACTGAATATTGCGGCCGCGAATTTTGAACACGAAACGGGATCGACGTAAATAAATTTATGAAATTACGGCCGGCTAAACCTTTTAAAATATATTTTCCTATAATGACTGCCTGGAATGAAATGACGAGGGCGAAACGGACTCAATGTAAATATGTTTACCCAATTATGGCCGGGAATTTTCAAGACGAAACCGGCTCAACATAAGTATATTTTCAAAATGTTACTGAAAAACGGCCGTTCTACAGTTTTACCGGGAATTTTAGTAGCCAATCACAAGGACAAAGAAAATTTCAGATTTGGTTTTTGCATGTATTACCGGCGGTTTATTCCGTTTGCGTTGTAGTTTGAAAGTTTATGAGGCGCCAAAGTGGACAAAAATGCCGTTTAGCAAAAAATACATGGCAATTGCAAAAAATACATGGCAATTGCAAAAAATACATGGCAATTACCAAAAATACATGGCAATTACCAAAAATACATGACAATTGAAAAACTACATGGCAATTGCAAAAAATACATGGCAATTGAAAAAAATACATGGCAATTAAAAAAAAAACCTTCTAATTAGTATGCAAATTTATGCCAAAAGCATCCTAGGCGTTGAAGGTCGATTTTGCGCCAAACGTTGGCCATTTTTCTTTAGGTCGATTGAGTTATTAATACATGTGATGCACGATCCTCGCAGTAGATAGCGCTATTTAAGCAATAGCCAAAATCAGACCAGAAAAAAATCAGGCCTGTACGGGATTCGAACCACTGACCACTGCGATACCAGTGCAGCGCTCTACCAATTGAGCTAACAAGCCAACTGGGAGCAGGCCGTTAAGTTGATTCGTAATAAACCCGTGAAAGTGATAAATGAGATACAATGAAATATATGAAGTTCATATATTTTGAACTGCGGTATTAGATACATATGATGCACGATCCTCGTAGTAGATAGCGCTATTTAAGCAATAGCTAAAATCAGACCAGAAAAAAATCAGGCCTGTACGGGATTCGAACCACTGACCTCTGCGATACTAGTGCAGCGCTCTACCAATTAAGCTAACAAGCCAACTGGGAGCAGGCCGTTAAGTTGATTCGTAATAAACCCGTGAAAGTGATAAATGAGATACAATGAAATATATGAAGTTCATATATTTTGAACTGCGGTATTAGATACATATGATGCACGATCCTCGCAGTAGATAGCGCTATTTAAGCAATAGCAAAAATCAGAAGTCGACCAGCTTCACTGATTTTGCTAATAGCTTCCAGCAGATCGGACGTTAATTTCCCGTTTCTCGCCATTAATAACTCAATCAACCTAAAGAAAAATGTCGAACGTTTGGCGCAAAATCGACCTTCAACGTCTACGATGTTTTTGGCATAAATTTGCATACTAATTAGAACGCTTTTTGTTTTCAATTGCCATGTATTTTTTGCAATTGCCATGTATTTTTTCATTCTTATGAGCAGAGTTTTTTTCAAACTTGGCATGTAAAGAAAAATATTAGCATACTTTTTTTTTTCAAAATATAATGTAATAAGAACATTAGAACATCTAAAACACGTTTCAATTAGAATAATTTGTTCCGTACTTGTAACGCATTTTCTTTGCAATTAGAATGCAACTGAAGAGTTTAGAAAATAAATGCGAAAAAGAGCATGAATATTTCACTAAGTTAGCATCTAATATGTAAACTGAGGACAAAAATCTTGAGTTTAGAACATATTTATATAATTGGAAAGAAAAACTGCTAAACGGCATTTTTGTTCACTTTGGCGCCTCATAAAGTGGGAAGTGTTTCAAACATGTCGGTACAATTATGGATTAACCAAAGCGGGGAACTATATGACAATGGCCGTAATTTACCCCAGTTTATTCGTGAGAGAGTCTTAGATCTCCACCATGCAGGTCTTTCGCAAAGAGGAATAGCACAAGAGCTTTGTACAAGTTGCCACTTTGTCCAAAACGTTATTCGTGACTATGATGCTACGAACTCCTCTTGTCAGCCGGTTAAAGGTCATAAAGGGCGCTCTGTTCTAACACCAGATGCCATTCAGTGTATAGAGAACGAAAAACTGTGCAAACCAAGTATTTATTATAGTGAGTTACAGAACAGGCTAGTATTGGATGGTGTTGTCCACCCCGCCGATCTACCTCACCCGAGTACCATCAGTTACCTTTTGAGAAAAGAACTCTAGATGACTAAAAAGATAATTCATGCCGTGCCTTCCGAATCTAAAACTCAGGAAATAGAGGATGACACCAATTTCTATCTTGACCAAGTCAGTGATTTAAACGTCAGTTCCGTGCACTTTTTTGACGAGGCGGTGTATCAGAAACAACCATGAACAGGTGTTACGGACATGCACCTATAGGAGTTCCAGCATTTGAGGTTCAACGATCGGCGTCTAATGCTAACTATACCATAAACCTCATGCATTCTTGTCTTGGAGTAGACCACGTTAATGTCATTGAAGGTGCGTCAAAAGGCAATGAACTTTTACTTTTCTTCGAGGGAGCTGTTGACATCACAAAGAGGGATGGATCTGTTACACTCAAGAGGGGTGACACAGATAACTGCCCTTTCTATCACGCCAGATTTGCAGAGATGAATTTGAGAAATATGCTCGCCGAATATGGAGTTAACCTGTTGTTTCAGCCTGCGTACTCCCCGCACTTCAACACGTGCGAGCTTTGTTTCCACCAAATCAAAGCTTTCCTCAATCACTATCAGATATTAGCGGAAAATGAAACAGATATTGCCATCTATGAGGCCTGCAGCAGAATCTCACCGCAAAATTCGGTTTCTTATTTCAGACATTGTGGATATGTAATATAAGTTTGTTTTCGAAAGCCCTGAGAAGTATTGTTGAAAAAAAAAGGATGTGATAACAATAAAGAATCCTCATCAAATATCACATTTACCAAACATATAAATTAAAGTGACATTAATTTCAAGCTGTTGTATGTTTCATAAAGAGCCTTAAAAGGACGGAAAAAAGTATTGCGTGACAAACAAATGACTGTGAGCATGTCAAAGGTCAACATAAAAGAAAAGAAAATTTGCATATTCTGAAATTTACTCACGGTGGAATGTAAAGGCTAAATTTGATTGGTCGGTTAAGGAAAGGTATTTCCAGGCAAATTCCCGCGCTTCTCAGTAATTGGCAGTTCGCCGTCGTTTTGAAGGAAAATGTCTGAACCGAA
>NC_142527.1:17165200-17255200 GCF_964205215.1 Stylophora pistillata | reverse complement strand
CATCTATCACACGTGCTTGTCAGTAACGGTCAGCGACGTCAGCAACCTGAATCGCTCGTTTTCTTGAGTTGGCAATGTCTCAATCGAAATTGTTGAAATTTTTGAAAAGGTCACCGGAAGCACATAAAAATTTCAATACAGACGAAGATTTTCCTTCCAAAAGGAAAAAGATTAAAGATAGCAAAAAGAAATATGAAACCAAGCGCGTAAGAAAATTTCAGTCGGCTTGGATGAGAGAATTCGACTGGGTTTGTTATGAGCTAAAAACAAACAAAATGCACTGCTACACTTGTCGGAAGTTTCCAGAATTAGCAGATAAAAGCAGCCCGATGTATATTGGATGTGGGGATGGAGTTCAAGGATTTAGACGAGAAACTTTAACTGCCCATTCAAAAAGTCGTCGCCATGTTGTTTGCCATACGAGACTGCTGAAGACCAGAAACGGGAAGACAGCCCATTGCAAAAGATGTTTACGCGAATAAGCCAGGAATTCACAAGCAAGGCTAGAAAAACTGTTGAATACTGTCCACCATGTCTCTAAGGAAAATCTTGCCTTTCAAAAATATGCCAGTATTTGTGACCTTCAGGAGAAAAATCAGGTTGACCTAAGACCTAATTACAGAAATCCTAAAGCCTGTAAAACATTCGTTTCTGCAATGGCAGATACTGAATGGACCATAATTAGAAAAGAGCTGCAAGAACATGATTACATGCTAAGATGATTACATGCGTACATGATTACATGCTAAGATGGCGAATTAATTCCAAGATATCACTGAATTCGTCAACATCTTCGAACTCTGGGCTATTATTCCTCTCTATTTTACTCTTAAGCGGTGATATTCAGCCTAATCCTGGACCAAACTGGAGATATCCATGTGGGGCTTGTACTAATCCAGTAAAAGTCAACCAGAAAGGAGTGCAATGCGATGTGTGTGACCATTGGTATCATACTAAATGCTGTTCGATGGGCGATGAAACTTACAACACCGTAGCAAATACATCATATGTTTGGCTCTGCGTTAACTGTGACCAGCCGAGTTACTCTGAGCCTGAATTATCGCTTGACTTGTCCTTACATAATTCTTTCTCCACTCTGTGCTCAGAGTCTCTTTCTTCAAGCCAATCTGAACCACCAGCATCATCCTCGACACCACAGTCAAACCTACCAAAAAGTCATCGACGTCTCAATGGAAACAAACTTCGAGTTTTATCAATTAATGCTTGTAGTCTTCGAAGTACCTCAAAACGTCTTGAATTCCAGAATATTATTGATCAATATAAACCATCAATCATTAATGTCAATGAAACACACCTTGACGATTCTATCTACTCAAATGAAATTGTTGATAAGGGGTATACGATCTTCAGAAAAGACAGGAACATGCATGGTGGAGGAGTACTATCAGCTTTTTCATCCGATCTAATAGTCTCCCAAGAGCATGAATTATCTGGCAATTATGAAGGGATCTGGTCCAAATTGGAAATTTCTGGTATGAAGCCCCTCTATATTGGCTCAGTTTATCGACCACCAGATTCAGATATCAACTCATTGGAGGCATTAGATTATGCTGTGTGTCATCTATCTGAAAAATCTCGTCCAACCTTACCCAATGTTTTGTTGACAGGTGATTTCAACTTGCCTGGTATTTCGTGGTCTGATGATAATTATCTCATACAATCCAGCTCATCATATGGTCCTAAGGTAAACAACAAGTTGCTGGACATTATCAACGATCACTCTTTGACTCAACATGTTAAGAAGCCAACAAGGGGTGACAATATCCTTGATTTAGTCTTTTCCACTAATCCCGATATGATGTCCAATGTCAAAGTTGAATGTGGAATGAGTGACCATGACATTGTTGTCTTTGACGTAAAATTGAAGCTAGCACTCAATAAAAAGAAACCAAGAAGAGTCTTCATGTTTAAAAAAGGGAACATGTCAGCAGTCAGAAATGACTTGAAGAAACACCTTGATGAATATCTTGTGTCTAAAGCCACTTCTAAAACGGTAACTGAAAATTACCAATATTTTAAGGACATAGTTAACAACACTATCAAAAAGCATATTCCACAAAAGACTCTTGGTAGTAGATGGAATCTGCCCAGGTTAACCAGTACTATTAGACGAATGATCAGGAAGAAAAAGAGGCTATACAATAAAGCTAAGAGATCTGGGAATACTTCTGATTGCAAAAAATTTTAAAGATCTAAGGAAACTTACCAAGAAAAAACTTGCTGATGTACATGATGATTATGTTTCTGAGCTTCTGTCATTTACTGAGGAACCTTCAAGTAAACCAAAAGCTACAAAACGTTTTTGGTCTTATCTAAGATCAAAAAATCACATGATATTGGAGTCGCACCACTTAAAGATAATGGATCTGATGCGACTGACAGTCTTGGGAAGGCTAACCCACTAAGTAATCAATTTAAGTCTGTCTTTACACAGGAACAAATTGATAATATACCATCACTTGGCCCTAGCCCTTATCCAGACACTCCATCTTCTGTGTTTGATGTATCAGGCATAATCAAACTACTGGCCAATATCAATCCTAAGAAAGCTAATGGTCCTGACCTTATTCCGTGCCGGGTTTTCAAAGAAGCGGCTGCTGAAATTGCACCTTTTCTCCAATTTCTCTACACCCGATCTGTAGCTACTGGTCAACTGCCCGCTGACTGGCTGAAAGCAAATATCACTCCTGTTTTCAAAAAAGGTGATAAACATCAACCTGCCAACTACCGACCAATTTCATTGACAGCTGTGCCATGTAAAATACTAGAGCATATAATCTTTCATGATATTATGGCCCACCTAGACTCAATGAACATCCTCATAAAATCTCAACATGGCTTTCGTAGGAAACTCTCCTGTGAAACCCAGCTAGTCACAACAATAGAAGAAATTGGAAGAGCCCTTGACAATGGAAATCAATCAGATCTAATCATTATGGACTTCTCCAAGGCATTTGATACTGTCCCACATCAGAGATTAATTAGTAAATTTGACTATTATGGAATAAGGGGTAATCTCAAAAGCTGGATTACTACTTGGCTAACATGTAAAGAACAATCTGTTGTAGTAGATGGAGTATCTTCTCCTGCAGTCCATGTGTCATCTGGTGTTCCCAGGGGACAGTCCTAGGTCCCCTAATGTTTCTTCTCTATATAAATGATATTGGAGATAGCTGCAATTCTGCTATACGATTATTTGCTGATGATACCATCCTCTATAGTATCATTGAGTCGACTCTGGACGCTGGTCATCTCAACTTGATCTTTCTACAATCGAACAATGGGCAAAAAAATGGCTCATGCAATTTAACCCCAACAAATGTTTTGTTATGAGAGTTACCAGGAAATCTCATCCAATAATTTTCGATTACAAGCTAATGGGTCATACTTTGGAGACTGCGTCACACTATCCGTACCTTGGGGTGGAATTGTCAAGTTCACTAGACTGGAGTCATCATATTGATATGAAGACTAAAAAGGCAAACAGAACTTTGGGTTTCTTAAAAAGGAATCTTGGAAAATGTCCTGAGTCTATCAAAGAACTGTCATATAAATCCTTAGTTCGACCGCATCTCGAGTATGCAAGCACAGTCTGGGACCCCTGGAAGGACAAACACATAAATCAAATTGAAGCTGTTCAAAGAAGATCTGCACGTTTTGTAAAAAATTGTTGGGAGCGTAAACCAGGGACTGTGTCAAATCTTCTAAATGATTTGGACTGGCCTCCGTGACAGAAAAGAAGAAGGTCTGCACGTTTAACCATGTTCTACAAGATTCTCCATGGCGAAGTCCAGATGGAACTCCCAAATTATATCAAGAAGAAAAACCGTCAATTAAGATCATATCATAAGGATAAATACATAGAAATAAAACCGAACACCGAAACATATAAAAATTCATTTTATTGTAGAACAATCAAAGACTGGAACTCCTTACCAAATAGCGTTTTAGTAATTGATAAATTAATTAATTTTAAAGATGCAATTAGGGGAATTTAACCTTTAACATATGTATATATATATATCATTTAATTTTACATTTTTTATCTCATTTGTTAATTATTATTGTTATTTTATGTCTTGCGTGATGGCCCCCCTTTGCAAGACTAAAAAATGTACATGTAGAAGACGCAAGGTTCTTTTCAGTCTTGACAGATGGGAGCACAGATTCAGGGATCATCGAGAAAGAATCTGTTTTTGTGAGATACATCGGACCAGAGGGAGTACCCAAGACTCAGTTTGCCGACTTCGTTGATGTCTCAAGTGCCGATGCAAAAAGTTAGTGCTTAGAAGTGTCTCAAAGCTAACCAGGAAATGCATTGCATTTCATGATTCGAAGTTTTGCCTTCCACATTTCAAAGCAACATTTAATCCAATGGGGATAAAAAAATTATTTTTTCTTTGTAACGCAATAGCAGCTAAAGATACTTCTCTCTTCCCAAGACCCTAATAATTATTGAACTGTTTTTAGGTGTGCTAGCAGCAATCGACAAGGGCCTAGAAAGAGTTGGAGTCAATGTTGAACATCAGAAGGAAAAGATGGTCGGCTGCAACTTTGATGGTGCAGCAGTTATGTTGAGAAAACAATCTGGTCTGGCAAAAAACTGAAGGAAAGGGTGGGCAATTACCTTGTGTCGATTCAGTGTTGCTCATGGCCTCGAACTTGCTGTTTTAGATGGTGTCAAAGAAGTGCCATATTTAAATACATTTGAGGAAACAGTTGAGGGAATCTTCAAATACTATTATTACTCTCCCAAAAGACGAAGAGAGTTAGCCTCAGTGTCAGAAATTCCAGATGAAGCAAAGGCACACTATGGTGGTCTTAATTAGGCAGTTAGGTGGCTGGCAAGTCGAAACAGGGACCTTGTTGCTCTACAGACACACTTTGCTGTAACTGTTACAGATCTAGAAAATGCCTCAACTGGCAACAGAGAAGATGCTGCTAAAGCAAGAGGATTTCTTAATGCCCTGAAATAAGAGCAGTTTGTTAAGTATTTACATTTCATGATTGATGTTACATCAGTTCTGTTCCAGAAGGGTGATATCAACATCGATGAGGTCATTTGTGGAATTGAAAAATCCATTAAGGAGTTAAAGGAATTGGACAAAGGTGAAGTATGCTACCAGGGATTCCGTATTAGATACAATGAGCAGAGTGGCAAGCTGGTGTGTGGCAAAGATAACAAACAAGAGTTAACTTTGACAAACAAAGGCACCAACCCTATGGCATTGTTTCAGAGGCTCCTAAAAGGCATATCCTTGTATCTTGAGAAAAGGTTTGAGTCACTCAAAACGAAACCAGTAAGCCGTTTTAAAGTGTTTGACCACAGGTTTTGGCCAATGACTAGAGAAGACCTCATCCACCCTAGGGATGAAGATGTGAAGGCACTCATCCAGCACTTTGCTCCACTTCTTTCAGATGAAGAGAAGCAATGCATTTCTGGTGAGTGGCTTCAATTTAAGTTGTTGTTATCTAACCAGAGAGCTGTAAAACCTCTCCAGCTCTATACCTCACTTCTTATCAGCAAGCCAGATACTATAAAGAATATTCTGGTCCTTGTGGAGATTATGACAGTGCTTTCTCCATGCACAGCCTCATGTGAAAGGTCATTTTCTGCAATGAACAAAATTAAGACCAATCTCAAGACAAACATGCAGCAAGGAACTCTTCAGGACGACTGTTAGTTCATCAACTAAAGGTATCAACGCTTTTGACCCAAAGCCAGCCATAAGCAACTGGTTTCTTGGTAGCAAAAGGAAACGGCACTTTGTCCCAGTATCCCCTGGAAAGCTCTCAGTCATTGCAAAGGGAACAAATCCTACTGCTGGTGGCACAAGACCAGAACCTGAAAAAGTAGAAGAAATTCTACCACCACTTCCCCAAATTTCTGAAGATGAGTCAGATGTAGAGTGAGCACATTGACATACACCGACAGATGTATCAAAAGAATATACCTTTATTCAATTTGTTGCGTTGAATATTTTTATTGACTATTTAGCTTTTCACTTAACTCTTTACCGTCCGGCAAAAAACCTTATAATTTGGCCATACAAAACTTAAGCTCACTCTGTTTGTCTTTATATGAATTATCCCTTACAATATTTGCAGTTTTGAGACACCGTGGGCTCAGACTTTGGGGTCACGTGACCTATATCCCCCGCTCGTGTTTGGATGCGTTTAAAGCGATTCGTTTTCTCGCGGTTATAAGTGTTTTTCGAGCCATTTTCCCTCTACAGAAGCCCTCGGGACAGCATGATTAAGCTGGAATGTGGGTAGAGGCAAGCCTCTGAAAGAAAGCAGTGGTGAGACGTGGTTTCATGTAGACTGGACCGCCAAAATGCTTTCATGCAAGCTTGGCGAGTTCACGAGGGAAGTGGTGTCTCTGGCCCGTTTGTGGATGGCTACTAGGACCTACCAAGGCTTTTTGGGCCAGTTTTGAGTGGCAAAAGTCTCGATCGATGTGATATTTTGCTGGTAGGACTGGGTAGCCAAACACGATTCTAATAACTTGCTAAAATGGAAATGTGAGGTGTTGCCTTCTCGAGTTGTGGTGGAATTTCCCAGAATTCTTTTCGGTCATAAACGAGGCAAAGGTTGTGTTTGTGACACTAGCTTTCGTCGAAAGGAGGAACAAGGGCTAGCGGATAAAGTGAGAAGGCATCTTCCAGCCAAACAGCGAGATCTGGCCCTGAGGTGCGTCTTGAATGCAAACTTTTGATTTCTTGAGCAAGTTTTGATCTTGAAAGATCGACACTTTTTCAGTGTTGCTCTTGAAGCAGAATGCTGGATTTTTTGGGAGTTGTTGTTATATGAACGGTTATCTGCAATAGAAATCGGGAATCATTGTGGGTGTTTTAGGCTGCTATAAGTGTCACATCAAACAGCCTTGCAATGTACACACTTACAAAATGTTGTCTCTTAATTTCAACAAGAAAAAAATAACAACAGTTATGGGTTTTATTTGACCCCATGTATGCTTAGATTGATAGAAAAGGGTGAACTGGGGCATGGTTAAAATAAAAAAAGGATTTTTGAAACCCTAAATTACTGTTGCCGATTATTTTGGGACAAGTAGTTTTGTGGTTCGGCCAAGTAAAATACACACTGCACTTGTCCGAAGGGACAAGTGAATTGAAAAGAAAGTTTCCTCCCCTGCAATATAAACTTAGTATTTTATCACCTGTCAGTCTCATCACTTGGATCATAATGCCCATCCTCTGCAAGGGTTGACAACTGGGCTTTAAAAAATTTTTCATAGGTTCAAGCAATTCTCGCCACCATTTTTCAATCTTATTTTGTGTTGAGGGACCATACAGGATACTTTCTGTTGCATGTTCCAAATCTCCTTGCTTGCCTCTAAGATAGCTGTGAATGGTTGCCATTTCACCAATTTCAGTTCCTTTGTCTATTGTTATTCTGTCTGGTAAAACTATGAAACAAGGAAAAAAGTCCATGATACCAAATAGCTTTATGATCAATTTTAGTAAAATACCAATCATTTAGTACCAAAGCGTCAACATGGTTTATTCATTGTACTGTACGAACAAACACAGGCAACCTGAGCCTGGACACGCTACACATTTCTTCTAAGGTTTTTTGGACATGCCATGTTACTATATCTTGGGGGGAGTTAGGCACAATTTTAGTGAACACTATTGCTTACTTAGACCAGCAAATTTCATTACATCTGCAGTATTAAGCCTTTTCAAAATGTAACTGCATTATTTTGACAAATTCTAAAATTAATTTAGGCTACATGTACACTATACAGGGTTAATTTGAAAACAATTGACATCATTTTGTCATTAATCTGCATGCATGTGAATGAAGCCTATCTAATATGGACAGGAAGGTTTTCTTCGGTTTCACACTCAAATTTACCTGGAATTCGGTGCTGATATGCAGCCGTAGATTGAAAATGTTTAAGTTTACCTTTACTCTGAAACAGGAAATCAAAATAGAATCTTCCAGTTATTCTTGGATCATTATTTGACGTCCAAATCCGAAGAAAATCGATTTTCCCACTGAAAGTATCTTGGCCACCATATATGTTAAGTGGGAACATTGCCTTTTGAAAGCCGCAAAGTTTTTCGTGGCCATGAAGTGACATTGTAGAATCAGATCCCTATATCAAAAAAGGATTAGCATTTTAGTTGCAATTTTTTTTATACAATAGAGTACATTTAGTTCCATTGTTGAATAGGTGACACCTAAATTAGAATTTAAACCTTATAGTTTTTTAGGTGACATCGTCTAACATTATCAAATTCGGAGAAATAACAAAAATGTTAGAAGAATACGACATGTTGCCAGAAAAAAAACCATCGTAACTCAGCTTAATTTCTAGAACACCTATTTGTGAAACAATATTATCAATAAGCATGAGATTGATTGACAATGAATTCCTGTAAAATTTTGGATAACAACAAATAATTTTGTGGTAAATTATTTAGCAAAACATTTATTTAGCAAAGATTTGAAATTTTTTAGTTGTTTTATTTTTGCTAAATGATGATTGGCTCGTTCAAACTTAGTAATTACTGAGTATACAGTATAACTGTACTGTATTTGTTAAATTTGTCTAGCTATTCAACAGTGAGGCTAAATTCTCTCAAGCAAGTTCTCATATTTAAAAATGTACACGGCCATTTTTATTCTCTGCGCTGTGTGCATATCGTGCATTCGTCTTGGAATAAATTGAATAGCACTTACATTTGAGGTAAATACTTTATTTCTCTTGAGACGTTTTGGTTTCCCAACACCACCCCTGGCTTCAAGTCCTTCTGGGTTGACATCTGCCATAGTATCATACACTAAATTCCGAGGCACCTTAAGACCATGTACTTCCCGTATTTTTTTATGCATTGCACGATAGCCAAGTAGTTTTCCTGGCTCCACCTCAACTTTTACTGCTTTCTTGACTTCTTACACATCAATTTCATAGTCAACATATTTGATTCCAAAGAATTCAACATGGCGCGAGAGCGTTCGTTTGCTCCATGCTTAGTTAAGAGACCGAACATTCATCACATCTAAGATCTCATCCTGGCGATAGCTGCAGCGAACAAAGTCTTCCAGATCCTCTTTTAATCCCACGTCTTCCATCCAATCGGCACTTCTAACATGCGACGCCATTTTGTTTACACAGGAAGCCCAAACTCAAGACTGCCTGTGTCTTTGAGCCCCAAAGGATTCTGGTCTATGGCGTCAATGGGCCATCGGCATTCTTTTTTCTTAATTTCTATTTATTTTACTATGGCGTTAATGGACCATACAGATTATGTTTTTATTGATCTATTTTCTTTTCCTTGATTCAAAAAATAAAGATAAAAAAGAAAAAAATTATATAAAAGAATGATTTAAAAACAAAATAATTGACAGAAAATTGCAAAAAAAACACTATGCGTCAATGGGCCACCATACACCTCAGAAAATTCAGCTTCAGGAAGTCATGTAATAACTGTCAATGAAACAAATTGCCGAGAAAAATGGTCCTCTGCAACAGTGTACGTGGACTCAAACACGTCAATTTTGGTGCAAACAGCCAACGCTTCTTTGTCACGGATCAATTAACCTCATTTTGCTATAACTATGCACATTCTGTTTGATAGTGGGCCGACTACGCCGTCTCCCGCCAAACTCAAATTGAATGAGATAATAGCCCTTATCGCATTTGTGTCTGCAATGCAAAGGGTCCGCGGAGTTACAGTTTCAGGACGAGGCTATCGGGTCAACGTTTCTCGAGAAACACCAGAAACACTCCATGTCTGACCATATAACTCTGGAATCTGCGTTTTTTTCTGCTGAGGAAAAGGTTGAAATCCTTAGTGGTAATTGTCCTGGCATCACGAAAGAAAGATTAAAAGAATGGCTGTCATTTCGGAAAGGAACGGCAAAATTTTGTCACGTTTGTTGATGACTACGGTTGTTGTTCCTTTGCCGGCCTTTTTGAGGTTTCAATCAGAGTCACGTTTCAAGGCCCTCAGCGCCTTGCGTTCGGCTGGAAGCAAATTATCTCTTGGCTTTGTAATTTCTATTACTGAAAGGTCACTTTTAACCCCTTTCTAAATAGCTTTCAAGGGCTACTGATTTTTGTATTGGTGGTATCTATGTAGATTTGACGTGGCAGGGATGGGTTTTTTTGTCCTCCCCTCGGAATATGTAAATCAGACGCATTCTCCTTGCGAACTGATCAAAGTCACACAGTAGTTGTTGTCTGATCTGTTTTTGTTTTGTAGCGGGTATTGGAATGAGTTTAAGCCCTTTTGCCAGTAAATTAATCTGGTCGTTTATAAGTTCTTTATTTGAGAGGTTTTTTATGTGCGTTTTGTTCGCCTCTAGTTTGATAGTTGAACGTGTTTGGCAAGACCGCGGTTTCGATCCTAATCTTGTGGATCTCGTCAGTTGCCGACTCACTGAATAGACTGTTGCACCCGTACGCAATACAATGTTTAACCATGACGAGAACACGCTGTATCCTTAAGAAAATGAATAAAAATTCCTTCAAACGTAGCCGTTTGCTTCGATTTTACTTGAAAGTTTTACCTGTGTGACCCGATAGCCTCGTTTCGAAACTTCAAAGTCCGCTGAGCTCTCATAGTGTGGGCGTAAATGCGATAAGGGCTATTGGTTACATCAACTAAGTTGAAATTGTAAATTGGCCACTGTAACGAATAAAAAAAAGCTTTTTTATTCGTTCCGGTGGCCAATTTACAATTCCAACTTAGTTGATATAACCAATTATCTTGTTACCATGCATCAGGATCGTGCATCATATGTATCTTGTTACCCCCACCGACGGAGCACCACAGTTTCTTTAGAAACTCAGCCTTTATTCAAATTGATGAAGTTTTGTGCAGTACGGCGAAGTCGAACTCGATGAAAACAAATGAAACTCTGCTCCAAGTTTTTTTGTTGTTGTATGTTTGTTTAGAAAAAAAATGGTCTCTTGGAAAGAATTGAGAGAGCTTATAATGCTCTATTATACATGAATGTCCTCGATGACGCCTAATTTCTCTTACTATGCGACCTTTACAACCCACAAAACCTGGACTTGCCATGTGAGTTGTACCCACATTTCGACCTCGAAAACCTGACCGAAAATGAATGTTTGTCCGAATTTCGGTTCAAGAAAGCTGACATCCCAAGACTTTCTCGGGCTTTACGGATTCCTGCTGTTATAAGTTGTCACCAAGGGACAATTTGTGACGGAACCGAAGGATTGTGTATGCTTTTGAAGCGGTTGTGTTACCCTTGCCGATACAGTGACATGGTCCACTTGTTCGCTAAGCCCGTTCCTGTATTGTGCATGATAACAAATCAAGTTTTGGATTATATTTATCAAGTTCACAGCCATCGCATTCTGCAGTGGAATCATCAGCTGCTAAGCCAAGCCGATCTTGAAAGATTTGCCGAAGTTGTTCACCGAGAAGGAAGCCCACTTGATAACTGTTTTGCTTTTGTTGATGGGACAGTTTGCCATGTTTGTAGGCCCGGCACTGTTAACCAGAGGTTGCTTTACAATGGACACAAACGTGTCCATGGAATCAAGTTTCAGTCTGTTGTTAGCCCGAATGGAATGACTGCAAATATGTATGGCCCTGTTGGTAAGTTGCCTTTTCTTTAGAAAATTGAATCTGGGGTCATGGTGAGGAGGCAACTGCCAAAGTGTTTTGTTTTTCCCTTTCATCTTGGAAAATTGCATGGAATAAGACTTCCTGGAAACATACAGCTGCTTTTTCATGAGAAATTAAAAATACCTCTTACAAAAACACTTCACTCTCATAGGCAAGCTGACTATTTCCAGAGGAAAGCATGTTTCTTTCAATATTTTCAATATTTCATAATAAATGAATAAACAAATGAATATTTTGATTTTCCTCTGAGTTGTCATAGTTACAAGAAAAATGAACTATTCCTTTGAGACCCTTAATGCTTCAATATTCTTTTAACAAAATGTTATAAGACTTTGGTTTCACTTATCTGACTGAACTTTAACAGTGCCTTCATGAATTTTGTTGCAGAGGGCAGAGAGGATGACCTCAATCAGTATGCCTTCAGCCTGGCTGGACAACCACTTTGTATTTACGGGGATCCCGCCTATCCTATTCGTGTACACCTTCAATGTCCATTTAGAAATGGAGCTTTAACCTCACAGATGGAAGCTTACCATACTGCTATGAGCACAGTGAGAACAAGTGTGGAGTGGCTGTTTGGAGACATAATAAGTTACTTCAAGTTTCTAGACTTTAAAAAGAACTTAAAGTTGGGACTGAGTAGTGTGGGGAAAATGTATATTGTTAATGCTATTCTTAGAAATGGGCTAACATGTCTATGTAGAAACACAACCTCAGATTTTTCCTGTGTGATCCTCCTAACCTTGAAACTTATTTGCATAAGACCCTGGATACCTCCAGTTCAGGCTAACTGTTTTGGAGAATAATTTGGATATATCAACAAAGTTGAAATGGTAAATTGGCCACCGTAATAATTACAAAAGCTGACGTTTCGAGCGTTAGCCCTTCGTCGGAGCGAATAGAGGAATTGTGGGTTGTGTGTGCTTTTAAAGGCAGAAAATGGAGCTACGTTATTGGTGGGTGCATGGCAACGAGAAAAACATGAATAAATTAGTGGAATGAAAAGCGTTCATTGATCCCTGTGGGATTTAGACTCTACCTCCTCTACCAGAGAGGAGCTCACTCAATTCATAACTGCAGTCAATTCTTTTCACCCGGCTCTGAAATATACTTCGGAAATTTCTGACAATTCTTTATCCTTTTTAGACGTCAAAGTTTCAATTGAAGGTAACGGTTTATGCACTAGTGTGTATTACAAACCTACAGACTCGCATAATTACTTGTTATATTCGTCTTCGCATCCATCTCACGTTAAGAGTTCCATTCCTTTTTCTCAGTTTCTAAGACTTCGTCGTTTATGTAGTAATGACTCTGATTTTCACCAAAAATCAGAGTCAATGTGCCAGTTCTTCGATAAACGTGGTTACCCTGTTTCCGTCGTTCAAGCGGGTTACCACCGCGCTCAACTTATTGATCGACATTCAGCACTACAAAGGTCGCATAAGGAAGATTCCGACCGCATTCCATTCACTCTCACGTTTCACCCTCACAACCACTCAGTTAAATCCATCATTCTTAAAAACTTTAAATTACTTCAAAACGATCCAGAGACAAGCACTATCTTTTCGCAGCCTCCGCTCATTTCATTCAAACGCGACAAAAACTTAGGCAATTTTTTGGTCAGAAGTTCTTTTCAGACTAATGAGCAACCAGGCACTTGAATGTTCATAAATAATTGAGTGTTCCTCAATTATTTATGAACGGCTATTTAACAATTATTCCACGACTGCGCGTTGGATATGAGATGATAGGTAGCCAACGAGGTGCGTAGCGCCGAGTTAGCTTTAATCATCTCATATCCAACAAGTGCGAGTGGAATAATTGTTTTATTAAAACGTTAAATTAAATGATTAAATTTTATTAAATTTTAAGCTCCCTTTTAATTTTAAGCTGACACGTACGCTTACCATATTTGTGGATTATGGTAT
The DNA here is from genome assembly GCF_964205215.1 of Stylophora pistillata. Classification (NCBI taxonomy): domain Eukaryota; kingdom Metazoa; phylum Cnidaria; class Anthozoa; order Scleractinia; family Pocilloporidae; genus Stylophora; species Stylophora pistillata. The sequence goes on along the minus strand of NC_142527.1, from coordinate 17,241,615 downwards.
ATTGGCTGATATACCATAATGGCTAAGCCAATAAAAAGTCTTGAATTGCATTATCCAATAATCCAGTTCTGAATAATTATAATTATTAAAAACTGGATCATTGGATAATGCAATTCAAGACTTTTTATTGGCTTAGCCATTATGGTATATGAGCCAATATACCATAATCTAATATCTGTCCATTGTAACATCCGGTTTCTTCTTACAGAATATAGTCGAGAAGATTTGTCTAATATCTTGGGGGCGTTTTTTTTAATAAAACAATTATTCTACTCGCACTTGTTGGATATGAGATGATTATAGCCAACGAGGCGCCTCGCGCCTCGTTGGCTATCTACCATCTCATATCCAACGCGCGCTCGTGGAATAATTGTTAAATAACTAGTTTTTATTATTTCGTTTTGACGCAACTTTGTTTAGGTTTGTGATTGATGAAATAATTTGTTGTTGTTCTTGTCATTATGTACTACTTTTTCGGTCACTAAACTGTGGTACGGTTCTCATTGGCAATTCACCCTGGTTCCACTTTATCTGTCCATAAGAAGCCTAGCTTTTGGTACATGACTTTCAGATTTTGAAAGCATTTTCGTAAATGATTTCACTGAGTTGAGTCTACTAGTAAATAAATTCATTGTATGAAATTGAATAATTTATTTTTGTACATGTTAAAGCTTAAGATTCCTTGTGGGAGAGGTGCTCCTTCTGTTGTCTCATTATGTGATGCATAAAACTAAATTCACACTCTTTGAGCCCGAGTGAAACCTTAATTGTGCTTGAAATATTTTATAGGAGAAGATGCTCATTTACCATCCGAGTCTGCAAAGATTGGGACTGAAGAAGACTGTTTGAGCATCATTGAAGATGTGCATTCTTCACCAGCCAAGGCTGATGAACGGAAGAAGCCTGCAAAAAGAATCAGTAATGATGATGTTCTGAAAAAGCAGTATGAATGCCTGTGTACTCAGATGGAAACTTTGATTCTTAAAAAACAGAAATTGAAAATTAACCTTTTGGAGCAACAGGTGAATGCCAACAAAACCTTCGGAACTGCAGGCGGTGCAAGGCCATTTTGAAATTCTCAGGTAACTTATGGTCTTTGGTCTTCCATGGCAAACCAACACTATAGCGGCCATCCTCAAAGGTCAGGGATTCAGCAACTGTACTTTTGGCTAGCTTCTCTTCTGGTTTGACAATCTGAATTTCTTTGGGCTCTTCAAAGTCCCAGAATCGACGAACAAGATTGTTCAGTCCGTGTGAGTCCTGATTAACAACAAATGTGAAATTGGTTTGAACTGTGTCTGTTTGTAGCCCGGGCCTTCCAATGCAAGTCCATCCCAGTGGCGTTAGTCTAGCAATGGGCTCTCCTGGCTTTCCTGTAACATCTTCCAATGAACACAACAATTCAGCCTGATCCACTCCAATGAGCAGATCAACGATGGGCCTGGGTCCTACTCGTGGGAACTTAATACTCTTCAAGTGTTTCCACTTATATTTGTACAAGTTCCAATTCACAACTTGTATGTTGCCAGTGACTCGTTCAGCCGTGTAAGCAGAGGTACTCTTGTGTACCATGCCATCCAAACTATGGATAGTGAACTCGACTATGGAAGAGTTTAGCTTCTCTTGGTTGTCATTTAACACCTTCACAGTCAGTTGATGTGGTCTCCCCTCCAGTCCAAGTTCTGCAGCCACATCACTGTTTAAATAAGCCTTACTACTACCTTCATCCAGGAGGGCATTTACTTGTACTCGCTTTCTTCCATTGGTCAGATACACGGGGACTGTCTGCAGGGCCACAAATTCAGTAGGGACAGTGAGTTTTATCGTCATGGTCGTCATATGGGTCCTCTCACTAGACTTCCCTTCTTCACCTGTTCTACCCGTGGATCCACTGGACAGTTCTGATTTATGCAGTAAATGGTTTGAACCCGGGGGTAACATGTGAAGGTGTAGTCTCATCGTCCGGGTGAGTGTAGTCCTGAGAAGGACTGTTGTCGGACCGACTTACGTCACTTGAGTCTTACAGCCAATAACATCACGGCAAAACCAACCGATCATTTCAGACGAACTGGAATAAGAACATTCTACTGACAACAATCATTCACTTGACTCTGATGATGACTTCCGCACAGATTGTCGAAACGTCAGTCACTACCACCGACAACAGTCCTGTCGTGTTGTTGTCTTTGCGTGTAACCGTTACACGCAAAGACAACAACACGACAGAAACGTACATCGGACTCACAGAGAATGACTTCAAAACAAGATACAGAAACCACACCGCATCATTCCGCCACGCTAAACACAGAAACTCTACCGAACTCAGCAAGCACATCTGGACCCTCAAAGACAACGACATCGATCACTGGCGCATTCTCTCATCGCACTCACCGTATAACAGCTCAACTAAAAGATGTAACCTCTGCCTCAAAGAAAAGTTCCTAATTATCTGCCGGCCCGAACTATCAACACTAAACAAACGTAATGAACTCGTGTCTTCATGCCGCCACAGAAGCAAAGCCCTCCTACGCAACAACTAAACTGTCAATTTCACGCTGCATAAATTAGACTAGTTAGATCATGCAAATTATATTGTATATAAGCAATGGTAAAGTTTGTTCTCATTAAATCCCCTGATGAGTGGGCGACCACGAAACAGGCTTGTAGGGATGAACTTGTAGTTTACTTGTCTTTTTCCTCCCACAATATATATATATATATATATATATATATATATATCAATAAAAGTGAGGGTAGAGTCTATCTTGGCATAAAGTGCTCAATGCTGTGTTAGCAGAGCTGGGTATACATTAGTTGAAGAATCAAAGAGGACGCATCGATTCTCTATTACTATGAGTTTCGCGCCGAAGCGCTCGTCAGAAAGAATTTTATTCAATAAAGAACATACCTCCTTACATATAGTAGTTAATTAATTGCTAGTGCGATGAAATAAATAAATAAATATTCTCTGGGGCTATTGCTGGCGACTTGTGAAATTTGATAAGTAAAATTTATTCTCGTGTCGGCATTTAGAAATAAGTTCTGTTCTTTTGTTTAATAAAGACGGCTTCTTAGCTCTAATTAGATAAAGTTTCTCTGTGAGGCACAAGTGGCACCGCTTGCTTTTGTTGTTGTAGGCCGGGGTGGTCGCTAAAATACTCCAGTTAATTGTAAAGTTGGTGTGCTGTCTTTGAGTGTCCAGATATACTTTGAAAGTCTATATCTAGTAGATATACTTTGAAAGTATATAAAGTATATATATCAAAGTATATCTGGACACTCAAAGACAGCAACATAAGCCTTCATCAGTGATACGTCTGTTTCAGAAATAACAACAGTCAGAGGCAACCAATTTCTATAAAACTCATGACATCTCCTGACTACACTTTTTCCATTTTTAAACAGGTATGTTCTTTATTGAATAAAATTCTGTCTGACAAGCGCTTCGGCGCGAAACTCAGAGTAACAGAGAATCGATGCGTCCTCTTTGATTTTTCAACTAATGTATATATATCGATATCTATATCTATTTCTATATATATATATTTATATATTCATGTTTGTAAGAATATCTCGCTAAACTAAAAAAGTGCTCGAGTTGCGGAGCGGTAATAATAATAATGTCTATGGGTTGAAAAGAACATCTCGAAACAGAACTGTAATGTAAAAGTAATCGATTTCACATCTTTTCAACCTAGAGCATATATACATATATATATATATATATATATATATATACATATTTATTAAAAACTGGATCGTATATGTGCACGATCCTTCGCAGTAAAGCACTATTTAAGCAATAGTGAAAATCAGACCTGAAAAAAATTCAGGCCTGTACGGGATTCGAACCACTGACCAGCGCTCTACCAATTGAGCTAACAAGCCAACTGGGAGCAGGCCATCAAATTAATTCGGCATAAACCCGTCAATTGGTAGAGCGCTGCACTAGTATCGCAGAGGTCAGTGGTTCGAATCCCGTACAGGCCTGAATTTTTTTTTCAGGTCTGATTTTCACTATTGCTTAAATAGTGCTTTACTGCGAAGGATCGTGCACATATACGTTTCATAACCGCAGTTCATATATATGTATTTCATATGTTTGTTGTTTGATTTATCATCTACGGGTTTATGTCGAATTAATTTGATGGCCTGCTCCCAGTTGGCTTGTTAGCTCAGTTGGTAGAGCGCTGCACTAGTATCGCAGAGGTCAGTGGTTCGAATCCCGTGCAGGCCTGAATTTTTTTTTTTTTTTTTTTTTTTCAGGTCTGATTTTCACTATTGCTTAAATAGTGCTTTACTGCGAAGGATCGTGCACATATACGTTTCATAACCGCAGTTCATATATATGTATTTCATATGTTTGTTGTTTAAAAACTGGATCATTGGATAATGCAATTCCAGACTTTTAATTGGCATAGCCATTATGGTATATGAGCCAATATACCATAATCTACAAATATGGTAAGCGTACGCGTCAGCTTAAAAAATCAAAAGGGAGCTAAAAACTCCGGTTTCTTCTTACGAAATAATTATTTCTTGAGGGCGTTTTTAATAAAACAATTATTCCACTCGCACTTGTTGGATATGAAATGAATATAGCCAACGAGGCGCGTAGCGCCGAGTTGGCTATCTATCATCTCATATCCAACGCGCGCTCGTGGAATAATTGTTAAATATATATATATATATATATAGATATTGCATCATTGATATTGGCAAGGAATCATTATGCAAACTCTTGACTGTATGCAAATTTGGGCTATGTAAGCAGTTGCCTGAAGTAATGCTCAGTTCTGTGGATTCCGATGAACTTCGCTCATAGCGCTGCTGCAGAAAACGAGTGGGAAAAGCGTAAAATCACATGCTGTAGCGCTGCCTTACAACAAATTCGAAATCTGCAACCGTTTTTGTAAAGGTTCGAATATTTTAGTTTTCGAACGGTTTAGTGAGCCTGATTTCTCGTGATTTCGACCCTCCAATATTCCAGTAAACGGTTAAAATATGTACAACATTTCCATGTTTTTAAAGTTGACTCCCAAGTGCTTTGAAATTCCTTGTCTAACTAATGTTATGGGGACCGATGCGCTTTCCTGTAATTCCAGTCTTCGCGGTGTCTTTAAAAAAATTTGTCCATAGCCAACAATTCCCTTGTGCACAGTGCAGACAGGGAGCATTTGCTGGTTTGATAAAGTCAGCTGGATCACAAGTGTGACGCTATTGCGGGAGGAAAAAACCCCAGACTGAGTTTCAATTTCGATGTCTATTTTTTTCGTTATCATTACAGGTCGAGCAATCAGATTAGAATTCTCGTGTGAATAAGACTCGCAAATTAAACCTTTCAAGTAGGTTTGAAAGATTTGCCATCAGACGTTAAACATTTGGTATACTTAGACCAAATTTTTCATGTCTGATGGTGAACTAGACATAAAGATATATGTGTTTAATCCATAATTAGTCTCCATAGTGACTTTGTAAATATTTTGATTTAATTTGAATTTTCACTACCTTTCACTTCTGGCTGCGGAAATTAATGAGCATCCAGTAGTTCCTCGCCCAAAATGAGGCTTTTTCAGTTAGATCCAAAGGGAAATCGAGGGAAACCTAAATAAAAGGAGAGAAAATCCTACAAGTTAAACAAGTATGTGGAGAGGGTTCGAGAGGAATAGTCGGAAATTCAGTTCCTGGATCTGTCGATCGAAATGTTAAGTTCATTGTAGTCAAGCGAAATATCTAAAGGTACGTTGCAGTTTACCTTGCTTTTTCTTCCAAATTTCCAGCTGTTTCTGAGTTTTAACAATGAATAAATACCTTGAGATCCGTTTGCTCACCTTGACATTTAATCTTGCTCTGTGAGATTTAAAATTGCCCCAGTCAGCAAAATATGTGAAATAAACCCAATGTGCACTGAAAATGAGTGTTTCACGTGACTGAATGGCCTCTAAACCGAGAATATGGTTTCGAGATCAATGAAAGCGTCTTCACGTCGCTGATCAACAGCACCACACCTGGAATTAACTCTGAAATGTAAATAATCATTACATCTCAAAATCAAATTAAATTACATCTCATTAAATCAACCTCGTTCTCAGGATCTCTCATCTTCCCGCCCCTCCATCGCTCCAGGGGGCGGGAAGATGAGAGACCCTGGGAACGGGGTTGTCTCAAAGTATAACCCCAATTAGCAAAAGTACCTAATCATCTTGATACCAAAATAAATTTGATGTGTGCAGGTATGTAGAAGTTGAGCAAAAAAATATAAGAAAAATTTCACACGGAAATATGACAGAAAACTTAAGCAAAATGGTGACTGAGAATTACCATAGTGATGAATACTGCGTCTAAAAAAATGATAAATGGAACAAAAAAGGATTTACGTTGAAAGAAGGAAAGGCAGTTGAGCCCCGTGGAATAGGTAAACCACAATATTTCATTCCACGAGTTCTCCTTTTCACTTCGTCTAGCTGTGACCATTTGAAGGATAACTATATTGCCACCGCGACAGGTGAATCATTAAAACCAAGAGGCTCTTACGTTACGTCATTGATTTAGTGGAACGAGTTTCTCAAGCGACTGGAGGACTACGGGTTTTACACAAACTGAAGCGTTCACAACTGGTCACTTTTTCGACAACAGTCAGCGGTTGATGTCGTGAGCGCTGCATATGCTAATGAGGGACTTTCAATTCTCAATTCCCACTTCAAAAATGCTTCCAATGGGGGTCTATCAGACATTTTTCAATTGAAACTAGCGTTTTTGCAAATAAAGGATGACTATGTTTAAAAGTCAAAGGACTTTAAAGATATTACTGAGCAATAGGAAATGTAATTAACTTGAATTATGTTACACATGCATAATTCATAAGATCGGAATCGCTTATTTAAAGAAGGTTGCTCCTAGGAAATATGCAGCGCTTCTTTTATCTTGACCTGGAATCTTGTGGTCGCATAATCTATAACTTTAAAACATTCAGCAGAGCAGGAATTGCGGCATGCTTGGGATTGTTGAAGATGTTGAAAGATATGTGAGGTCCTGTCCTTGTCTAAGTGTTCGCGAATGCGTGTCGAAAGGTGTCGGCTAGTTTCGCCGACAAAGCAAGAATTACAGCTTGCACAGGTAAACTTGTAAACAACATTCGAACGAAGTTCGACATGCACAGGGTCCTTCACACCAAACATGTTGCGGATCTTGAAAGAGGTAAAGGCTAGCTTAACATCGAGATTGTTGCAATAACGTTTAAGTAATTTACGTAATCTGTTTTGTGCTACAATAGAGAAGGGGCCAACATAAGGTAATTTGAAAAAATGTGTAGAATTAGGGGAAGACTAGCAAGTATATTCGAAGAGATCTAAGTTTTGGTAATATACTGCCTAATGACTTTCTCGAGAATATGACTGGGGTAAGGTTTTTGCGTAAGATTACTAACAATTTCTTGATGTCCTCATGAAACCCTGCCCATGTGTTGTTGATCTTGTATGTTCTGTCAACTAGTGCCCTGATTAAGCCGAGTTTGTAAGAGAAAGGGGTAAAGCTAAAATAATTAGTTAATAAACCGGTGAAGGTTTTCTTACGATAGACCCTGGTGATAGGAGATTGAAGTTGACTGTAATCAATCAGAACATCGAAAAAAGGGATTTTTTTATCCTTCTCTTTTTCCATGGTGAAATGTTTGTTAGGATGTCTGTCGTTGATGTAGTCAAAAAACAAAGTAGCGTCATGTTCAGTGTCAAATAAACAAACATTATCGTCAACATGGCGTCGGTAAAATCAAATACTGGAGGTCTTATAGTTTTCCAGCCAAATCCTTTCATGGTGACCCATGAAAAGATTGGCCAATACCGGTGTAGTGTTTGTAAGGTACAATTCGTGTGCCATACATAACATAGGTAAGCACGCAATGGAAGTGGGGATTGATTATTAAAGTAGCATGGCGGATGTTTAGATTATATTCGTGTGTTGTGTCCTTTCTTCGTGAATATCCATTTCCATCGACTGTAGAACGTGACATCTGGCGACGAGGATTGAAGTTGCAGCTGCCCAGACCATTGCGTAAATAAAGATAGACGACTTTACGAGTGTGGAACCCTTCGATCCACATGGTGAACCTTCAAGTGTGGGAAGGCGATGGCAACGTTGGTTGAAAAGCTTCTCAGTTTATCCCGATAGGAAAGGCTTGCTCATCCAAGCGGATAAAGCGGATAATAAAACTCAGAGGAGAGCTTTACTCCTTCGTTCGGCCGGCGAAGCTGTTCAGGAAATTTTCGAAACGTTACCTGACACAGGTGAGGCGAAAGATTTCGAAAAAGCGGTGAAAGCTTTCAACGATTATTTCATTCCAAAGGTAAATTCGACATACCAAAATCACCTGTTTCGCAGCATGGAACAAGAGGACGGCGAAGCTGTGGCTCAGTTTGTTACACGATTGAGACACGTGGTCAAAGACTGTGACTACGGCGACCAAGCTGATAACCAGATTCGTGATCAAGTCGTGCAGCGATGTAAATCACATGAACTAAGGAAGAAAATACTGGAAAAGGGTGAGCACTTAACCTTAGAACTGTTACTTTCGACGGCAGCAAATCAAGAGCGAGTTCGGTGACAGCTAGAAAATATGGAAGGCAAAAAGAATGTGAATTTCGTCCGTGACAAGCAGGAAGACAAGGGGAAGGAGTCTGCCAAGCAAGCATGCTACAGATGTGGAAAAGAAGGACATTTTGGACGAGACCTTGAGTGTCCCGCGAAAGGAAAAACTTGCCATAAGTGCGGAGGAGCTGACCATTTTGGTTCGCAGTGTAAAACGAAAACAGCCGAACCTCCCAAACCTAGGCGGGAAGAGAAGACAAAAGGAAGGAAAACGAAGATGTCAGTCAGGTCTTTGAGAAGTGAGAGAGATGAAGATGAATATACATTTACTGTGAATTCTGCTACATCAACTTGGAAAATAGATGTGACTGTGGGTGGAGTTGTAGTTGCGATGTTGATTGATTCGGGTGCAAGCACCAATGTCATTGACAAAAATCTGTGGTTAAAGTTAAAGCAAGACAAGGTTAATTGTGTGTCGAGAAAGAGTGATAAGAAGCTTTATGCGTATGGCAGTAAACAGCCGCTGAACGTTCTAGGAACATTCTCAGCACTAGCGAGAGTAGAGGGAAAAGAAGCCGAAGCCGAATTTGTCCTTATTAAGGGCGAAGGGGTGGCACTGCTTAGAAGAGAAACTGCCATACAGCTAGGCGTCTTGAAATTAGGAACCCAGATGTGCACTGTGACATATAACGAGACAATCATGTCTGATTACTTCAAAGAAATCTTTGAAGGTGTGGGAAAGTTAAAAGATTTCCAAGTAAAGTTGCATGTGAATCCAGATGTACCCCCTGTGGCGCAACCAGTCAGGCGCACCCCATTTTAGTCTTGGAGACAAAGTTAAGGAGAGGATTGAAGAATTAATAGCCATGGACATAATTGAACCAGTAGAGGGCCCAACCACGTGAGTTAGTCCAGTTGTAGTAGTCCCAAAGCAGAAAGATGAAATACGCCTTTGTGTGGACATGCGAAGAGCTAACGAAGCCAATATCAGAGAACGTTATCCCATACCCACAATGGACGAAGTGCTCCAAAGCCTCAACCAGAGCACAGTGTTCAGTAAACTGGATTTAAAATGGGGTTACCACCCATTAGAACTCCATCCAGATTCCAGAAGCATCACAACGTTCACTACACATTGTGGTCTTTACCGGTACAAGCGCCTAATGTTCGGGATAAGCTCAGCTCCAGAAGTATACCAGCATGTCATCCAGCAATCAGTACAAGGCTGCGAAGGTGTTGCCAACATCTCAGATGATATCATCATTCATCATGGGAAGAACACTGAGGAACATGACAGAAGATTGCAGCGAGTTTTGGAGAGGCTGAAAGAGAAGAATCTCACGCTGAATGCAGAGAAGTGCAAGTTCCACATGACCCAGATGGTCTTCATGGGGCTAGTGTTAAGCAACAATGGTATTGGCCCTGCCGAAGACAAGGTAAAGGCGATCATTGATGCAAGAGTATCGCAGAGTGCATCACAAGTCAGATGCTTTCTGGGACTGGCAAACTACAATGCCCGTTGCATTCCGGACTTCGCTACAGTCGCGGAGCCATTGTGAAAGTTGACCAAAAAGGGTGTTCGTTTCGAGTTTGGAGAAGAGCAGAAGAACGCATTCAATGAGCTTAAGAGGAGGCTATCAAGTGCAGATAATCTTGGCTACTTTGATAAAGATGCCAAGACACTAATCATAGCAGACGCAAGTCCGGTAGGCCTCGGTGCGATCCTCATCCAAGGGCAGCAAGGCAGGAAAAGAGTCATTAGCTACGCAAGCAAGAGTTTAAGCGCTGTGGAAAGGCGTTATTCACAAACAGAAAAAGAAGCCTTGGCTGTTGTATGGGCATGTGAACGATTCCATGTGTACTTGTACGGCATTGAATTTACACTGCATACTGATCACAAGCCGTTGGAAACAATTTACTCGAGCAGATCCAAGCCGTGCGCACGAATCGAATGATGGATCCTGCGATTACAGCCGTGTAAATTTCAAGTCAAATACTTACCTGGAGAGCAGAATATTTCTGACCCATTGTCACGCTTACTGCATGCGAACGGGCAAGCAGCATCTTCATCGGCGCACAGGGTGTGAGATGAATTTGTCAGGTTCGTCGCAGTAACTGCCACTCCTCAAGCGATGACAACACGTGAGATTGAAGAAGCCTCATCAGAGGACAGAGAGTTTGTGGAACTGCGTCAGTACATTAAAGATGGAAACTGGAAAGGTGATCAGCATAAGCAGTACATACCAGTATGTGGCGAACTGTGTGTCATTGGCAAGCTGATTCTTCGTGGTACCAGGATTGTCATACCAAGCAAGCTGAGACCTCGAGTATTGAGCCTTGCCCATGAAGGACACCCAGGAATTGTCAGTATGAAGCAGAGGTTGCGGTCGGCAAAAGTCTGGTGGCCTGGATTCGACAGGGAAGCCGAGAAGTTTTGCAAAACCTGTCATGGCTGTCAGCTTGTAAGCAGCCCAGCAAACCCAGAGCCAGTCAAGTCAACCCATTACCAAGTGGCCCATGGCAAGATTTGGCCATCGACCTGTTAGGCCCATTACCTTCAGGAGAATCTGTTTTAGTTACCATCGACTAATTCAGCAGATACTATGAAGTGGATATCATGCACTCCATAACGTCAGAGAAAGTCAGAGTGTTTGGAGAAAATCTTCACCCCACATAGACTACCTCAATCACTTCGAAGCGACAATGGTCCACAATTCAGATCTGAAGTATTTGAGCGGTATTTGGAGGATAACGGTATTGAACACAGGAGGACCACGCCATCATGGCCACAAGCAAATGGCGATATTGAAAGACAAAACAAGTCCCTCCTCAAGAGGATGAAAATAGCTCAAGCTGAGGGGAAACAATGGAAGAAAGAAGTGCGCAAATATTTGGTAGCATATAGGTCAACCCCTCGCACTACCACAGGTGTGAGCCCAGCTGAACTCTTGTTTGGCAGAAAGATGCGTACTAAATTACCCGAACTGAAAGAGGAGAGCACAGAGTGCGAGATGCGAGACAGAGATGGCGAAGTGAAAGCCAAAACCAAATGGTATGCAGACAAGAAGAAGAATTCCCAGGAGTCCTACCTAGCTCCAGGTGATCAAGTGTTAGTAAAACAAGAGTGTAAAAACAAATTATCAACACCATCTGCTCCTGAGCCTTATGATGTTATAACCAAAACTGGAAACAGTGTTGTTGTTGAATCACCATACGGCGTTCAACTGATGCGAAACACAACGCACGTAAAGTATGAGGAGACATCAATCCTGGGGAAACAACTTCATTGCTTGATGTTACTGATCCTGCGGAAGCCGAAGCAGAACGAGAAAAACTGAGCAGCCCGGTTGTGACGAGACCAATGAGGGTCAGGAAACCGCCGGAAAGAATTAAATAGTTTGTTATGACTTGAGTGTCATTATCAAGGACTATGTTTTGACTTGAGTACCATTATCAGAAACTTTGTCGTGACTTCATGTCATCATTGACCGTTACAGTTCAAAGAGGACAATTAATGATTTTGTGGCTAGCCGTTTTATGAGTTTTAATTGTACAGTCAAACCTCGATTATCCGGACCTCGATTATCCGGATTTCTCTATTATCCGGACTAGCTTTTCTGGTCCCCTCTTTTCATGAATATTAATTAGTCACATTTATTATCCGTAGGAAAGCTATCATACGCCGAACTGAGTTATAAACTTCCAGTCAGAACTGAAAGACAATTTTGGGCAAGGTTATTGCCCGAGTGATCTTAAACGCGCCTAACACGCACAGTAGTACATTGTAGTCAGAAATTGCTTGTGATTGTGGTTCATTCTTGCATGATTCTCGATTAAATGTTACGGTTTACAAATGTATTCAGTGTTGACTCATTAATGTACATATTTCGATTATCCGGACTCTCGATTATCCCGACTATTCGGGCCAGTCCCCAGTGGTCCGGATAATCGAGGTTCGACTGTACTAGGTTTTAGGCGACTCTCCATTGTGTTGACATCTTCTTAGGATCGTTGTCGTTTTACCGAAAAGGGAAGGAATGTAGTTTGTAAGGTACATTTCGTGTGTCATACATAACATAGGTAAACACGCAATGGAAGTCGGGATTAATTATTAAAGTGGCATGGCGGATGTTTAGATGAGATTCGTGTGTTGTGTCCTTTCTTCGCGAATATCCATTTCCATCGACTGTAGAACGTGACAACCGGGGCAAGAGGAGAGCCCATTGCCGCCCCATCAATTTGATCGAAAAACGGACCCTTAAACAATATAAGGCCTCCAGTATTTTATTTTACCGACGCTATGTTGACGATAATTTTTGCTTATTTGACACTGAACATGACACTACTTTGTTTTTTGACTATATCGACGACAGACATCCTAACATACGTTTCACCATGGAAAAAAGATGGATCAAAAAATCTCCTTTTTGGATGTTCTGATTCATAACAGTCAACTTCAATCTCCTATCACCAGGGTCTATCGTAAGAAAACCTTCACCGGTTTATTAACTAATTATTTTAGCTTTACCCCTTTCTCTTACAAACTCGGCTTAATCAGGGCACTAGTTGACAGAACATACAAGATCAACAACACATGGGCAAGGTTTCATAAGGACATCAAGAAATTGTTAGTAATCTTACGCAAAAAGCTTTTCCCCAGTCATATTCTCGAGAAAGTCGTTGAGCAGTATATTACCAAAACTTACATCTCTTAGAATATACTTGCTAGTCCTCCCCCCAATTCTACACATTTTTTCAAATTACGTTATGTTGGCCCCTTCTCTGTTGTAGCACAAAACAGATTAAGTAAATTACTTAAACGTTATTGCAACAATCTCGATGTTAAGCTAGCCTTTACCTCTTTCAAGATCCGCAACATGTTTGGTGTGAAGGACCCTGTGCCTGTCGAACTTCGTTCGAATGTTGTTTACAAGTTTACCTGTGCAAGCTGTAATTCTTGCTATGTCGGCGAAACTAGCCGACACCTTTCGACACGCATTCGCGAACACTTAGACAAGGACAGGACCTCACATATCTTTCAACATCTTCAACAATCCCAAGCATGCCGCAATTCCTGCTCTGCTGAATGTTTTAAAGTTATAGATCATGCGACCACAAGATTCCAGGTCAAGATAAAAGATCGGAATCAAAAATTAGCGGCTTCAGTACAGCTGAAATCCACTTAAAAAAATAGGTTACAAAGCGGTCAGTGTAAAGCGTAGACTGCGGACTGCAGACTGCGGACTGCAGACTGCGGACTGCAGACTGCGGACTGCAGACTGCGGACTGCAGACTGCGGACTGCAGACTGCGGACTGCAGACTGCAGACTGAGGACTGCAGACTGCGGACTGCAGACTGCGGACTGCAGACCGGGGGTAAAATCCAGACTGAGGGTAAAATGCAGACTACAGACTGCAGACCAGGGGGAAAATGCAGACTGAGGGTAAAATATTAATAATAAAAAAAACCAGTCTTAAGGATGAAATAAAGAGTGTTCGTACCCCTAAAATAATGTCACGTCAGGACTCACGAAACACACAAAGGCCGCTTCACGCAGTATAAACGTCACGTCGTCCCCAAGTCACATGGCTAGGCTTTGGTAGATTATGTTCGAAAAAAGCATATTATGCTTTTAGCAGTGCTCACATTTTTTAGAAATTATGCTAAAATTATGCTACTTTCTGAAAATTATGCTCTCTGTCACCGAAATTATGCTACTTACATTTTACACTGATTTTAAGGAAAATAAAGATCATCAGTGGCTTAACTCTATCAATTTTGACTTTAATGAACATTCACATAGTCCACCTTCCAGTCTTACAGTCTTTAGCATCGCAAATACGCATGTGCGCACCTCGAAAAGCCAAATGATTAACAAATGATACGTTCTCAAGAGATTAAAGCTCTTGGTACGGCACTGGAAGTGCTTGAAGTGGTGGAAGTGGATGTACTCGAGGACGACGCCATCTTTGATCTGAGGCCTGAGGGGCCGAGCCGCCGAGCCATAAGCGTGGTGGCCTGAGTCTCAGTCTTATGCACAGGGTGACCCTGTGCCGCCTGCCATGCGCCTTAGCACAGACCTCAATATTTTCCAAAAACAATACAAAAGTAAAATACAAACTGAATTATTCTAGAGCTATGATGGTTTTTTTTTTTGTTTTTAACGCATAAAAGCTCGGATTATGCCAGCAGTGCTAAACTGAAATAAAAGCTGAAAATAATGCTCGTTTTGCTGAATTATGCTTAAAATTATGCCAGCACAATCTACCAAAGCCTACACATGGCACTATAAAATGTCGGAAAACGAGGACGAGGATCTCATGGTAATTTTCGATAATTTGCGTTAATGTATTTCACAAACTATGCTCGATACCTACAAGTTTACCTTGCCTTGTTGTTGTGCTGTCGTGTTTTGCTTGCCTTGTCTTCCAAACAATTCCAAGGCCATATGAAGAATTTAAACGCTGAAAGAGTTACTCGGTCTCAGACCTATTCCCGAAAGCACAATTCAAAATGGCCGACTTGTAAACAAAGGTAAGATGCATAGCATTACGATCAGTTTGGGCGCTTTTGGGAAATTTGGTTCAACAAAATGGGGAGTTCAAGAACTCGAGGTTGATAATATGTTTGACTAAGGCGAATAAACGCCTTTTGGTTTGAGTTTTCGGGATTTTGAAAATAAAAAATACTGGTACGGGTAGGAACACTCCCAAGTCTTGTTTTTTATTATTAATATTTTATTTTACCCTCAGTCTGCATTTTAACCCTGTTCTGCAGTCTGCAGTCTGCATTTTACCCCTAGTTTGCAGTCCGCAGTCTGCATTTTAGCCTCAGTCTGCATTTTACACCCGGTCGGCAGTCCACAGTCTGCGTTTTACACTGACCGGTTACAAAGCCCTTCAAAGATGGCGACTATTTTCTTGTGAGTCTCAACACTTACACCAAATTCGACTTATTTTTTTGCTTACACAAGCGCTCGTTTCCCCAAAGAGGTCAATACCTGGAAAAAGGTGAAATATGGGATTTTATCAGTTATTTCGGCCGAACATAAACGGCTCTCTGTGCCTTAAAATATGTCTCAAATAGACGATCAATCATCGTAGAAGACGTTCTGACGTGGACAATTTGAAAACACTACCTTACATCGGCCTGATAGCCTGGTGAGATATGGATAATGGTAAACACAGGCGGATTTAAAGCATCAGAGAGGCCATAAGAAGCCAGAAAATGACCGTCCGGAGCCGAACTTGGGTACATTGGGCTTGGGGGATTGTAGGAATTCTTGTGAGTGTTACTTACGTTGTTTTTTAATGATTTAGACGTGGACATTTTGACTATCCACTTTACCTTCAAACATATCACTGCATTTTATTCATCTCTCACACAAAGCTTTGTACGGCAACCATTTTTAAAGTCCGCAAATCTTTCACACTGCACATAATCCGCCGTCATTTCGTATTCGATTTCTCGGCATGTTTTAGTTCACATTTTGGTTAACTGTCACCACAGGCTTACCATCTTATATATCTGTGGTTTCGGGTTTCTATGGTAATGGGTTCCTGTGGCATTTACATAGCCGTTTCGAATGTAGTTCAAATATATTGCCTCTAGAATCTCTCCCTAGTAGTCAGTCTTCAAAAAAATCAGCTCCAAATAAAGATTGATAGTTCATTACTTACGTATGATGCACAATCCTCGCAGTAGAGAGCACTATTTAGAGAGCGCTCTCTACTGCGAGGATCGTGCATTATACGTATCTAATACCGCAGTTCAAAATATATGAACTTCATATATACATTGTACCTGATTTATCATCACGGGTTTATTACGAATCAACTTAACGGCCTGCTGCCAGTTGGCTTGTTAGCTCAATTGGTTGAGCGCTGCACTAGTATCGCAGAGGTCAGTGGTTCGAATCCCGTACAGGCCTGATTTTTTTCAGGTCTGATTTTCACTATTGCATAAATAGCGCTCTCTACTGCGAGGATCGTGCATCATACGTATCTAATACCGCAGTTCAAAATATATGAACTTCATATATACATTGTACCTGATTTATCATCACGAGTTTATTACGAATCAACTTAAAGGCCTGCTCCCAGTTGGCTTGTTAGCTCAATTGGTAGAGCGCTGCACTAGTATCGCAGAGGTCAGTGGTTCGAATCCCGTACAGGCCTGATCTTTTTCAGGTCTGATTTTCGCTATTGCATAAATAGCGCTCTCTACTGCGAGGATCGTGCATCAAACGTATCTAATACCGCAGTTTAAAATATATGAACTTCATATATACATTGTACCAGTTCATTACTTGTTTGGAAGTGTTTTTTTTTTCTGCCAGGAAGCCTCAAAATCGTTCGTTTGGGGCTTTCAAAGTTCGGCGGTTAATTCGGCTCGCTCTCCATAGTGAGGAAATGCGACAAGGCATCTCTCACCGGACGATAAAAAAATAAGGTGCAACACATCATCTACTAGTTCGAGAACAAGCTGTAAATTAGACGAAACGATGTCCTCATTCAATATGGCGGAGCAGGTTATGCCAAAACTAGATCTCGTATTAGAGAAACTTGGAGCAGTTGAACTCAAACTTGGAAAAGTAGAATCTAAACTTGAAGAACTTGAGAACCATGTTAAATCTGTGGATGTCGAAGTCTACTATCTTCAAACCAAGGTTGAATGTCTTGAATCATTTCAGAAGAAAACGGAGAGGACTGTGAACGACGTAGAGAATGGGATGAATTTCGCTGATGCGGAAAGGAAATCCTTCATGACGAGAATCCAAGAATTACAAACCTAGCTTAACCAGTTCAAAGATGAAAAAGTTTATATGGAGGTCTACCAGCGGCGGGAGAACTTACGCTTTTTTGGAATCCAAGAAGTAGGCGCAGAGGAAGACACGAGGGAGGTTTTGGTTCATTTTTTGAGAACGGAGCTAGGTTTGGAAGATGTCGATTGATTAGAATTTCAAAGAGTACATCGGATTGGAAAGTAGGACCCCTCCGACGGAAAACCCAGACAGATTATTATACGTTTCCTGAGATACCCTGATCGAGAGAAGGTCATGTTTAACGCCAGAAAACTCAAAGGAAAAGACTTTGGGATATCGCCGGGTCTTCCAAAAGAAATTACGGAGCGCAGAAAGAAGAAGATGAAACTGTTCAAGAAGGCTTAAGAAGATGGTAAGACCGCCTATTTTAGTAGGGCCGAACCCGATAAACTGTTGATCGACGGTGTTCAAATATAGAATTGTAGCTAATACCAAAATTCGGGCCATGTACAAATATGTTTATATATTCAAACTCAAGCAATGTTTTGCTTCCAAAACCGGAGTTTTTTTTTTCCTAATCTTATTGTTTCTACGTGTTATGAGAACTGCAAGACCCTGTTTGTTAGTAGCTTATTTAACAGCTTTGGGTTACAATGAATCAACTTAACGGCCTGCTCCCAGATGGCTTGTTAGCTCAATTGGTAGAGCGCTGCACTAGTATCGCAGAGGTCAGTGGTTCGAATCCCGTACAGGCCTGATTTTTTTCAGGTCTGATTTTCGCTATTGCATAAATAGCGCTATCTACTGCGAAGGATCGTGCATTATACGTATTAACAGCTTTTGCTGGCTACTTTTTTAATTTGAATACATCAACAAAGTTAAAATGGTAAATTGGCCACCGTTACGATTATAAAAGCTGACGTTTCGAGCGTTAGCTCTTCGTCGAAGGGCTAACGCTCGAAGCGTCAGCTTTTATAATCGTAACGGTGGCCAATTTACCAGTTCAACTTTGTTGATATATTCAAATTATTTTGTTACCCCCACCGACGCAGCCCCAAACAGTTTCTTCAGAAACTATCAGCCTTTACTTTTTTAATTGTTTAGTTGTATGTCGTTCTGTCTTTTTCCTTTTGTGTTCAACCTTAGACGTTAATGTGTTAATTGCCTATTGTGCTAGTGTGGGCAGCTTGCACAACACCTATGACTTGATCTGCATTTGTGAAAGGGCTTTTCAAAATATTGATTTCTCCGCTGGCACCGCTTTCGTATTTTATGAAACGTAGCTCAAATTTCAAAATGTTATTTTTAAATGTTCGAGGGTTTCGTTCTCTCGACAAAAGGTGTGGAATCTGGTGACTAGTAGTCTAGACCGCAATATTATTAACCTGCGGTGTGCGTTCGGCACATGCGCAGAGACAAAAAAAACATGTGCTCGAGTGCAGGAGAGAACCACCATGTCGAAACTTGTACTCGCTATGTACTCGTTGTGTTGTTTTACTAAGCGTGACCGCCCCGTTTTATTCTGTCACTGTTAGAAGTTTCTGATTAAGTATTCGTTGATTAAAGTCGATCAATTCAGTCTTATGGTTTACACAAAAGGAAAGCATTACCACCTGCAAACATCCTGGGCGTGCTTATAGATGACCGGCTGAATTTCAACAATCACGTAGTTTCGCTATGCAAGAAGATTAGCAAGCAAATTGCAATCATATGCCGGTTCAGAAAACTTCTTAGCTTACAAACCAAGCTTACACTATATAAGGCTTACATTCTTCCTCACTTTACCTATTGTTCCACAGTGTGGATGTACTGTGGAAAAACAACATCGGTTAAACTTGAAAAACTCAACGAGCGTGCTCTAAGATCAGTCCTTAACAACAGCACTAGTACCTATAGTACTCTACTTGAAACAGTAAATATGCCCACATTACACAACAGAAGAGTCCAGGACATGTGCATTCTTATTTATAAAGTTATTCATGGGACAACATCAAATCCACTTCGTACTCTGCTGACGCTTAGAAACAACTCACACAACCTACGTGGCGAACTGATTCTTGTACAACCCAGAGTCAACACTACTAAGCATGGGCTAAATACTTTCAGGTACTTTGGTCCAAAAATCTGGAACTCTTTAAATAATGACTTAAGAACTTCACGAACACTAAAAGAGTTTGTAACACGTATCAGGAAAATTACTTTTGACGTATGTAACTGTACCCTTTGTACCTCTTAGACTTAATGTAATTTTTACTCTGGATGTAGTTTTAGTATCCTATCTTTTCAGTAGCATGTATATAGCTATATTAGTGTATTTATAATGTTATTAACTGTTTGATTGATTAATTAATTAATTGGTTAACCTTTTTTTTTTCTTATTATCTCTGAACTTTTATTGTAACTTTTTAGAATTATATTTCATTTATTTTCTACTCGATTCATTAGCTATCTAAGCTAGGTGCTTGACAAGCTCCATAAATTTCGAGTATAAATAAATCTACATCTATATCTACATCTACGTTATTTAATTGGCTTGCGAAAAAGAAATCTGATATCATCCTTTTAAAAGAAACGTACAGTACTCCAGAAGTTGTTAACTTGTGGAAAGCACAATGGAGGGGAGATATTTTCTTCAGTCACGGTTCGGAACACAGCAAGGGAGTTATGATTCTTTTCAAGGCGAATTTTGACTACGAAATCAAGGTTCTTCGAGAAGATGAGCAGGGGAGATTTGTTATTTTAAAGTGTCTTATTCAAAGCGAACCGTTTGTTTTGGTAAATATTTATGCGCCTAATAAGATTAAAGACCAATGCGTTTCTTCCGAAGAAATCCAAAAGAAGCTCAAGCTCGATGACCTAGAATTAGTAGAAAATTGCGAAGTAATTATTTGAGGCGACTTTAATGTCATTCTTGATGCCAATTTGGATGGTTCCGGAGGTAAGCCTCAAATGAAAGAATCTTGAAAAAAGATGGAGGATCTGTGTTCGTCGTTTGATTTGATTGATATATGAAGAATCAGAAATCCAGATGTCAAACGTTTTACGTGGAGACAAAAGAACCCAGTCGTACAATGCCGTCTGGATTTCTGGGTAATCACCAGTCGTATTCAGGAAGAGGTAGAGAATGTCGATATTATTCCGGCAATAAGAACCGATCACTCCGCTATTTCAATGCATATAAATGAAATCGAAGAAACAGAAAGGGGTCCATCTTTTTGGAAATTTAATTCCAGTTTTTTAGAAGATGAAGATTGCATTAAATTAGTAACTGATAGATATAACATCTGGCCGGAAGAAGGAAAAGGTATTCAAGATCCAAGGATCCTTTGGGACTTCATTAAGTACAAAATCCGTTAGGAAACAATTTCCTATAGTAAACATAAGGCTAAAAATCGAAGGGAGAAACTATCACTGTTGGAACAAAAATTAAAAAAATGCACAGCAAAATGCGATGAACAGCCTAACCCAGAAAACATGAGTGAACTGGAAATCCTGCAAAGTGAATATGATAGACAATATGATTATAGAGCTCAAGGGGCAATGATCTGATCAAGAATAAATTGGTATGAACACGGAGAAAAAAGCAATAAATATTTTTTGAATTTAGAAAATTATAAAAAGAAAAAATCAGTGTTAGAAAATCAGTGGTCACAAACGATGCATGCACGACCGATCCGAGACAGATAATGACGGAGATCCAAAACGTTTATGGAATTCTCTACGATACAGGTTTATGCGATTGTGATGACATATCAACTCACCAATTCCTTAAGAATAGTAATACTAACATGCTGACGGCCGAGCAGCGGGGGCTTTTGGAAAGCAATATTACGACTAATGAGTATTTCGAAGCTTTGAAATCCTTTCAGAAAAACAAAGCACCAGGAAAATATGGTTTGACTGTGGAATTTTACCTCGGCTTTTGGCATCTCATATCGAAGTCCCTTGTCAATGCCTTAAATTTTTCTCATGAACAGGGACAACTACCCAATTCACAGAAACAGACTATGATTACTTTGATAGAAAAGAAAGACAAAGACAGACGTTTCATAAAGAATTGGAGACCAATCTCTTTAATTAATTTCGATGTTAAAATTGCATCCAAAGTAATTGCAAGGCTAGGACAAATTCTATCTTTATTTGATCCACGCTAACCAGAATGACTTTATTAAAGGGAGATCAATTATGGAAGGAGTTCGAACGGTTGAAGTTATACTTGAATTTTCCCAGTTTACAGGTTGTTCTGGTATCCTTCTGGCTGTGGATTTCGAGTAAGCATTCGAATCTTTAAATCATACCTTCTTCTTCAAAGTCTTGAAAAAATATAATTTTGGAACATACTTTCTACAGTGGATCAAGACGTTTTATACTAATGTGTCCAGCTGTGTTATAAACAATGGTTTCACTACTGATCTATTCCCAGTCAGATGCGGAGTTAGGCAAGGTGACCCCTTGTCACCCTTACTATTCACCCTTGCTCTTGAAGTGCTCACTTGTCAAATTCGTGAAGAGGAAGGAGGAAGAAGTCAAACTAAGCCTTTTTTCCGATGACATGACTTGTTTCCTTAGAGATACTACGTCATATCACCTTTTAGTGGCGACTCTGGAGTCGTTTTCTAGATTCTCCAACCTCCAAGTCAATAAAGATAAGACTGAAATTTTTGCAATTGGTAGCCATCGTCTTGATCAAAACAATTATGCTCATAAAGTAAGAACTTCAATTAAGATTCTAGGAATCGTTTTGACTTTAACGTCTCATCGAGGATGAAAGCGAACTTTGAAGTAATTTTAAGGTGGCTCAATAGGGTTTTTTGGCCGGGCGAAGAATGGGTACGAAAATGGCCCGAACTTTTAAATGGCATCAAATATGTAAACAAACATGGCGGCTTCACGCGAGTGCACAATTTTTGTCACATAATCGCGAAGTTTACTTGACGAGAGCGAAACGGCATCGATACTTCCCAGTAATGAGCACAATATTGAGAGTGAAAGACCAGAAGTTTACACAACGCCTACACAACATCCGTAATGCGTCAGGTCGCTCTCGGAAAGTGGAAGCGATCGAAACCAGAAAAGAAACAAAAATAAAAAGGGTACACGAAGGGCTCAAAATGTGGAATGCCAAAAGGAAGCTCCAGTATGTTAACATGTCCAAGGAAAACGAACCCCCAGCAAAACGAATGACACGAGCATGTGAGGTCTGTACATTTTTCTTTAATCGGAAGTCTTAATTTTTGGTAAGATTTTCCTGCCAAGCTTGTCCAAATTATCGGCCTACCTGTTCTGTTGACTCCAACCCTGATTCCCATCAGCAGAATAAAGCTAAGAGGAAGGCGAACCTGCCACAAGGATCCAGACTGGTGGACTTAGAAACCCTTACAGATGGTCTGAAGGAATGCTCATTTTGTCATTGCGGTAAATTCTCACTATTTTTAACGGCACTATATCATATTTTACACCATTATCATACAAAAGAACATAACAAATATTGCGGATGTAGTCTTTTTTCCCTGTTAGTTTATAGTGTATTTTACAATATTTCTAGGCCCTTTGTCTCTTGGCAATGTTATTGAAGAACAGCACAGTGGCTTGGCAAGTACGTTTACTGTTATATGCAGCCAATGCAATGTGGAAAACACTATTAAAACATCAAAAAAGCACAGATCTGGTGCACGCGGTCCAATGACCTTTGATGTGAACACGAGAGCTGCCCTTGGCTGTTTACACACGAGTGGGCAACACCCATTTAAACAATTTACTTTCAATCCTCAATGTGCCTGCACTGAACTCATCAACTTTCAAAGATCGGGAAAGGGAAGCTGGAAAGGCAATAGAGCTAGCAAAGAATAGGTGACAGCAATTCCTAAACCTTGAATGAGAGAAGGCAATTGAAAATGGTAACAAGCCTGACCAGAACAATTTGGTACCTATTGCCTGTTCTTACGACATGGGGGGGCAGAAACGGGGGCGAGGTTTCAACTCTAAGACCGGACATGCTGCAGTCATTGGCCTTTCAACTGGTAAGGTCCTTGACTACACAACAAAAAATAAAATGTGCCGCTCCTGTGATGAAGCTAAAAAGGCAGGAAAACAACCAAATGACCACGACTGTAGAAAAAATCATTCAGGCTCTTCAAAGTCAACGGAGCCTTTAGCTGCAGTTGAACTTTTCAATAAGGTAACTAAATAAAATGTCAAATTTTCAATTTACACCGTGGATAATGATTCAATGACTGAATCTCACCTAAAGCAAAGGGTACCCTATGGTGTGGAAAAATGCAGTGATACAGTTCACTTAAAAAGATCCCTAACAACACGCCTATACAACTTGAGCCAACGAAGTAAGTTCCCCAACAGTTCAGTGTTGTCACAGAAAGTCATAAATTACCTTGTCAAATCCTTTGCATACTGTATTGCACAAAATAAAAAAGGAAAAATTTGATGACGGTAAATTTTATCACTTTGTTTTATTTGACATTGAGACAAATTCAACGGGAAAATCAGCAGAAGTATGTCAGCTCGCTGCCGTGGATAGGTCAGGTAAACAATTCTCATGCTATATTCTACCAACCAGAGACATAGATTCTCACGCGTCAAAGGTCAACAAACTTACAGTTAAAACTGTCAATGGAATCCGCCGACTTTTCAAAGATAATCGACTAGTAGAAGCCTTTGAGTTATCGCAAGTACTTAGGCAGTTCTTAACTTTTTTGAGGGCCAGCATAATTTAAGCTTCAACATGGTCCACAAAACCCGTTTGCACAATCTTGGCTGGACACAAGGCCGCCGCATTTGATATTCCAATAATTCTTCGAAACGGTGGCGAAAATTTTATGGCGGAGCTCAGTTCCATCAGTTCCATCCGGTTTGCAGACACTCTGACACTGATGAAATCACTCATCAAAAGAAAGCACTCTTCCCTCCAAAACGCAGAAGGTAAGTTTCCAAAGCCTGGGCAGAGTTCTGTTTACGAACATTTATTTTAAACCACCTTTGATGCCCACGACGCCCCAGAGGACGTGATCGTTCTTCGAAGAATCTTGCTTTCGTCTAGGTTGGCTTTGTCTGATAAAATGCTGGTGAACAGAAGTTCTGTAATCTCTGTCAAGGACGCCGCCGAAGACCTGAAATATCTTGACAACCGTCATCAGACTCCTGTCTTTTCGAGGAAAGCTGTACAACCCAGGTCATGCGGATAGCCCAATAAAGAAAAGCATTGCCGAAAAAATTGCTGGCAGTGGCCTAAGATACGAGGATTTAAATAATTTGTACCAACGATTTGGACGGAAAGGTCTTGTGTGTATTTTGACGAGACCGCCATTGTCCAGTCGCTCATCGCTTCCAAGGGTCACAAACACGACGAGAATAGTCTCCGCAATTTTGAAACACTTCGAAGAGATTTCGAAGGATTCTGCGACATAGTGAATTAAGGTATGTTCTCAACTCACTTTCAGGTCAAAAGCAGTTTGTAAAAAAACGTCAAAGATAATGACCACCCGAGTTTACACATTCGTCCTCGACAATACCTCGTGGTTCGAAAGTTCGCGCATGCTCAAATAGCGATGTTGGCGACGGAGGTGAAAAAATAGAAAGTTCCCCCTCAGATTTCTCGTATTTCCTTCGGTGAAATTCCTTAAAATTTGGCAGAGATGTTATACCCTTTTAGCTTTCCTTGCTGTGAATTTATCAGAAAAATTTGTAAGACAAGTTTTTCGCTCAGCCAAAAAACAACAAAAATGTTAAAAGCGAAAAAACTACCTTGACAACCCCTATTTTTTTCGATTTTAAAAGTTTCGTCTTGTCAGACTCTACCCGGTCGGAGAATAATAGAAAATTTTACCGAAGAAAATTGAAGAAAATTGAAATCAAAGTCAAAAGGACGTCAAAAAATGGCGATATTCGAGTAGTTTTAATTTGGGACTAAAAGCCTCGACTTCATAGGTGACTGTTGTACAGCAAATTTAGGCCCTTGTTTTTTATGTTTCAGTAGCTTTGATTTGAAAAATAGCAAAAACAACGAGAATATTAACTTTCCATTGATGTCACTGGCGCGCGCTTCGTGATCTTGCATAACCCTATTGAGCCACCTTAAAGTCTATCAAAAATGCAATAAATATGTGGAAGTGGAGAGAGCTTACACTTCTGGGAAGGATACAGCTTGTTAAATCGTTTATTATCCCTAAAGTCTTGAGTAAAGCGTTGTTGATTACAGTCACATATGATTTAATCAAAGAGGTCAACAGTCTGATGTACCGTCTTATTTGGAAAGGCAATGATAAAATTAAACGCGCCGCTCTTATCAATGATATCGAGGATGGAGGGCTTAAGATGTTGGATATTCGCACAGAGGGTGATTGTATTAAAAAGATTTACAATTAAAGATAACAACAGCTCTTGGAAAATAACATTGAATTACTTCCGTCCTTTCTTAGGTAGGGTGAGAATTTATTCTTAAGTGTAATTTTGATACCAGACAGTTACCTATCTACCTTCCGGCCTTTTATAAGGAGTGCCTGGACGCTTGGTTCAGGTTAAGGTAACCTTCAATACTTTCGTACGAAGATGTAGTTCACCAGGTTATATGGAACAATAAAAATATTACTGTCCAAAAGATCTCATTTTTCCGAAAAACACTTGCTTTCTAAAGGAATTGATACGATCGGTGATCTCATTTCTGACACTGGAATCTTCTTATAGGGTGTTAAGGTGTTACATGCAAATTTATCTCCGCTACAATATTTTAAGTTAATGAGTGTCGTGGACGCCATTTCTTGCGACTGGAGACGTATTATTAGACAAAGCGCTCAACATCCCCCCTCTCATACAGATGACATAATTTATTTGAAGTTGGAAAATTCTGAGGTAATGTTAGCAAAAATCACGTCCAAATCGCTTTATAACACGATTAAAAGCAAAAAGCAAATCCCTCCAACTGCGCAAAAAGAGTTCAAGGAAATCTTTCCACAATTTCCGTTTGATTGGAAGAAAATATACTCCTTGCCTTTTACCATCACAATTGAAACTAAAATTAGAGAATTCCAATATATAGTATTACATAATATAGTATTTGCAAGCGAAAGATTGTTTAGATGGAGATTGGCGGATTCGCCTTCATGCACTTTTTGTAAACAAGAGGTTGAATCGTCAGAACATATCTTTTTCTACTGCAATGTTACGAAGGCTTTCTGGGAAGCTTTCTGTTCTTGGCTTGGTGAATGTTGGCTTGGTGAATGTCAAGTTAACTTTCAAACCTTTCCAATAATGGATTTATTTTTTGGAGTTTTCAATGCGGAAGAGGACTCTTTCATTCTAAATCACCTAATACTGACAGCTAAATTTTATATAGACAAGTGTAAATTGAATTCTAAGAACCCCTCTATATGAGATTATAAGGCCAAGATCGGGGAAATATACCAGGTAGAAATGAAGATAGCAACAAAGCGGAAAAAATTAGCTAAACATTTTCAGAAATGGAATAAGCTTTTGCCACATCGTTTTGTGGGCTGGGTGTCGTCCAAACAATGCAGAGAAGCATAAGAAGTCAAATTTTATTGTAAAGCACACAATTTCGCTATATACGTAACATATTGAAAGTAGTGTAATATGTCGTAAAGTAATGTAAATGTAGAGTATTGTGTACTAAGTGGAAGTAATCGAGAGTAAGTCATCCACTGTAATCAAATTTACTTTAAACTATACTTTGTTGGTGGTGTGTTCTCAGTAAACTATTGTAAGCAACGCATTGTAACTGAGTCCTGTAGTGCTTTGTCAGTAGAGTAATGTTTTGTAAAATGCCCAAAAAATAAAGAAATTACAAAACAATATCTCGATTGAATGATATTACTAGTCTAACTAGAAATCTTGGGAAGTCTAAAAACTTCTAGTAATGTCAAAAAGTACAAAGTAATATCAAGTAGCTGTTGACAATAACTAGTTTTATTACGTCGCTCGCAGCGCTCGTGACCAAGATGAAGCGAGTCCCAAGCGGGTAAGATGGGCCCATCTTGCCCGCTCAGGATGGCCCGCATTGATCCTGCGTATGAAAAAAATAGAATTAGAACTACGTTCGTAACTCTTGGACAATTTCAGCGATGGAAACGCAAAAGGCGGCAGACTATAGTCAAAACAAAACGTGAATTTGTTGTGCTACAAACTTAGTTGGCTTTCTTTCCTGGTTCTCGAAGTAAACAAGCCATTCTTCATTCTTAATGAAGCGAAATTTTTTTGCAATATAATAAATCCTTTATTAATCAAGTTTGTTCGGTCAAGATAGCTGCATATTACCCTCGTTCCTTTTTCGCATTTTTATGAACATCGACTTCGTCTCAGCCATAAAAATGCAAAAACAGAACTTGGCCAATATCCAACCATCTTGACCTCACGCTTGGTTACTAACGTATATTAGCAACCATAGCAACCAGTCAGAGAACGTTTTACAATATCTTAAGTTTTAGCACCTCTTAGCGTATTGCAGAAATCATTATATTTCAATTTTGTACTTTAAAGAAGTTTCCAGATGCAATTGTTTATCAATAGTGGTACACAGTGGCGAAGATCGTTAGTTAAAATGGTTTGTGAAGATTGGTTGTCCATGGGAAAGGAGAAAAAACGTCTAATTTTAGGCAAGGTCCCTTCCCCATAACCAGGAGACTGCCTTGTTCAAGCCTCCACCCCTCCCACCCACTTTCCACCACCTTTTAGAATTCACGATAATCCTGATTTTCTCTCGTCATAAGTGCTTGAGAGGAGTGAAGTCTATTTGAATGAAACCTGCGTTAAAACAACCTGCTGCTTCTCCTAAAGTTAAGTCTGGTTCATCTTCACTATCGCACATAAGTGCATAATGTGAGGCATAATGTGACATGAGTTAATGGTTCCTACAGCCGTTTCCTACATGAATTACATAGAAAGCGGAAGTTTCGTCACTGCTGTGAACTGATGATATGTTTTTTTCTTTTTTTTTTCTTTGATGGTCCTTTGTTCACCAAGCACCTTGATTGCGCGTCAACCTTCTGTGAAGTGACTGCTGTCGTTTAAGAATAGGGTGTTGGTCAAAACTGTAGTTTCTGAGAAAATCCGTTTGGATATCGGTAAGCTGTTGCTCCAAGTTGCTTTTAAGGACTTCACAAACTTGGTGACTTGCTTCATGATATTTATGCGCTTCGTTCTTGCCTTTGTCACTTTTATGCGCGACATATAAACTTAGAGAACACTGCTTTTGCAAAGTAACTGCAACCATCGGATGGTCATCACCAAAAATATTTCGATAAATATTTTCAGCTGTTTCCAAAGACACCTTTGATTTATTAACCAGATTTAGGCCTTTCTCAGCATCACTTCTTATCAATAAAAAATCTGCTTTCAAATAATCGCAATTCCGGGGGAGACTGTCTAGAGCTGAACGAACGTCCTCATATGCATTCCTGTAATTTCTCATTAGCATGCTTAACCGAGCTTTCTCCTTCTTTATCGATGCGATCTGTCGTTTAAATTGAAACGTATCACTTAAGATTCTTTCTGCTTCGAGCAAATCCTCGTTTCCTTTCGAAAGTATTTCTTCGGCGTCCACCTCGTTTAAAGACCACTGGAATTCGTACCTATCTAAAGTAATTTCGGTTTTCTTCCTGAGAAATACGGCAAATTCGGGGTGCAACCTTGATTCATGGCGCGTGGGAAAACCAAGTTCTACCTCTTTGAGATATTCCTCAGCCATGTCAAACAAACCAAGCTTAGAGCAAGCGTAAGCCACCCGAACTGCACCCCTCCGCACCTGAAATAAACAATACAACAAAGTGCTATATCGCTTACTTATTGTCAACAAAAAGTCAAGACAACTTTTATCTTTATGTTGTTACCTTACCTATAGAAAGGGCATTTACCTGAGTTTCGTGCCCGCAGTTAAGGCCCTGGACTAGTACAGTTGAAGAAAAGGATACAAAATACGAGGTTGCTTCCCTTCAGTAGCCTTAAATTTAAATCTGTTTGCAAACGAGTGGAGAAAAACTGGACTCGCTTGTTACGATACAAGTCATAAACTTCGTGATCGACCTAAATTTGTATCAAAAACGACACATATCTGAATTTGTAAACGTGCCGGAGTAACGAGTCATTTTATCTTTTTAAGAGAAAGGAATCAAATGTCATGAACTTCAAGGAACTTCATATATTCATCATATTCAAGGACTTGGTTTCCCCACGATGTGTAAAATATTTTCAATTCTCGTTCGCGTTTTTATTCTTATTTTGATCGATATTTACTAACAATTTTTGTCACGCTGTTTATAATTAATTAAAAGCCTAACTTTGATCGAACCTTGCAATATATCCTTGGCGGGAAATTCCTGTTGCTGATGCTATTTCCTCTGTATGCCACGATCGACCTCAGGCAAACGTTTTCATGATCTTTTCCATATAAGAAAGCTGTAAGGCTTCGATACCTTTGAACTTTGAACGAAACTTTTCTCTGGCTTAATAAATTGATGTGTCACTTCACAGGTTTATTACGAACTAACATAACTAGCTTCTAGTTCGCTTGTTAGCTCAATTGTTCAAGCACCACACTGGTATCGTTAAGGTCATTCATTCAAACCCCGTAAAGGCCTGAATTTTTCTTCAGACCTTGTTTTCATTACTGTTAAAGTAGTGTTCATTACTGCGAATATCGCCGCTTTCATATTCACTATTGATTCATAAAATTTAATTCTGACAGTCTTCACGGTCGGTAGACAATGGCTTTTATATGATAAGCTGAATTAAACACACAAGATGACAACTTGCTTTTCTATCAGAAAAAACAAAAAGATTCATTGTTGCCGTACAGTGATAGATCATAGAACATCAGTGACACACTGGGCTGCGCCGTGTGTGCCAGAACATCAGTGACACACTGGGCTGCGCCTTGCGTGCCAGAACATCAGTGCCACACTGGGCTGAGCCTTATCTGCCAGAACATCAGTGACACATTGGGCTGCGCCGTGTCTGCCAGAACATCAGTGACACACTGGGCTGCGCCTTGTGTGCCAGAACATCAGTGACACACTGGCCCGTGTCTTGTGTGCCAGAACATCAGCGACACACTGGGCTGCGCCTTGTGTGCCAGAACATCAGTAACACACTGGGCTGCGCCCTGTGTGCCAGAATATCAGTGCCACACTGGGCTGCGCCGTGTCTGCCAGAACATCAGTGACACACTGGGCTGCGCCTTGTGTGCCTGAACACCAGTGACACACTGGGCTGCGCATTGTGTGCCAGAACATCAGTGACACACTGGGCTGCGCCTTGTGTGCCAGAACATCAGTGACACACTGGGCTGCGCCTTGTGTACCAGAACATCAGTGACACACTGGGCTGCGCCGTGTCTGCCAGAACATCAATGACACACTGGGCTGCGCCTTGTATGCCACAACATCACACTGGGCTGCGCCTTGTGTGCCACAACATCAGAGGCACACTGAGCTGCGCCTTGTGTGCCAGAAGATCAGTGACACACTGGGCTGCGCCTTGTGTGCCAGAACATCAGCGACACACTGGGCTGCGCCCTGTGTACCAGAACATCACTGACAAACTGGACTGCGCCTTGTGTGCCAGAACATCAGCGACACACTGGGCTGCGCTCTATGTACCACAAAATCAGTGACACACTGGGCTGCGCCTTGTGTGCAAGAACATGAGTGAAACACTGGCCTGCGCCGTGTCTACCAGAACATCAGTGACACACTGGCCTGTGCCTTGTGTGCCAGAACATCAGTGACACACTGAGCTGCGCCTAGTGTGCCAGAACATCAGTGACACACTGGGCTGCACCCTGTCTGCCAGAACTTCAATGACACACTGGTCTGCGGCTTGGGTGCCACAACATCACACTGAGCTGCGCCCTGTGATCCAGAACATCAGTGGCACACTGCCCTGCGCCGTGTCTGCTAGAACATCAGTGACACACTGGCCTGTGCCTTGTGTGCCAGAACATCAGTGACACACTGAGGTGCGCCTTGTGTGCCAGAACATCAGTGACACACTGAGCTGCGCCGTGTCTGCCAGAACATCAATGACACACTGGGCTGCGCCTTGTGTGCCACAACATCACACTGGGCTGCGCCCTGTGTGCCAGAACATCAGTGGCACACTGAGCTGCGCCTTGTGTGCCAGAACATCAGTGACACACTGGGCTGCACCTTGTGCGCCAGAACATCAGCGACACACTGGGCTGCGCCCTGTCTGCTAGAACATCAGTGACACACTGGAATGCGCCTTGTGTTCCAGAACATCAGTGACACACTGGGCTGCGCCGTGTTTGCCAGAACATCAATGACACACTGCGCTGCGCCTTGTATGCCACAACATCACACTGGGCAGCGCCTTGTGTGCCACAACATCAGAGGCACACTGGGCTGCGCCTTGTGTGCCAGAACATCAGTGACACACTGGGCTGCGCCTTGTGTGCCAGAACATCAGCGTGACACTGGGCTGCGCCCTGTCTGCTAGAACATCAGTGACACACTGGGCTGCACCTTGTGCGCCAGAACATCAGCGACACACTGGGCTGCGCCCTGTCTGCTAGAACATCAGTGACACACTGGAATGCGCCTTGTGTTCCAGAACATCAGTGACACACTGGGCTGCGCCGTGTCTGCCAGAACATCAATGACACACTGCGCTGCGCCTTGTATGCCACAACATCACACTGGGCAGCGCCTTGTGTGCCACAACATCAGAGGCACACTGGGCTGCGCCTTGTGTGCCAGAACATCAGTGACACACTGGGCTGCGCCTTGTGTGCCAGAACATCAGCGTGACACTGGGCTGCGCCCTGTCTGCTAGAACATCAGTGACACACTGGGCTGCGCCTTGTGTTCCAGAACATCAGTGACACACTGGGCTGCGCCGTGTCTGCCAGAACATCAATGACACACTGGGCTGCGCCTTGTATGCCACAACATCACACTGGGCTGCGCCTTGTGTGCCACAACATCAGAGGCACACTGGGCTGCGCCTTGTGTGCCAGAACATCAGTGACACACTGGGCTGCGCCTTGTGTGCGAGAACTTCAACGACACACTGGGCTGCGCCCTGTTTACCAGAACATCAGTGACACACTGGGCTGCGCCTTGTGTGCCAGAACATCAGCGACACACTGGGCTGCGCCCTGTGTACCAGAACATCAGTGACACACTGGGCTGCGCATTGTGTGCCAGAACATCAGTGACACACTGGCCTGCGCCGTGTCTACCAGAACATCAGTGACACACTGGCCTGTGCCTTGTGTGCCAGAAAATCAGTGACACACTGAGCTCCGCCTTGTGTGCCAGAACATCAGTGACACACTGGGCTGTGCCGTGTCTGCCAGAACTTCAATGACACACTGGTTTGCGCCTTGTGTGCCACAACATCACACTGGGCTGCGCCCTGTCTGCCAGAACATCAGTGGCACACTGGGCTGCGCCTTGTGTGCCAGAACATCAGTGACACACTGGGCTGCGCCTTGTGTGCCAGAACATGAGCGACACACTGGGCTGCGCCCTGTGTACCAGAACATCAGTGACACACTGGGCTGCGCCTTGTGTGCCAGACATCAGTGACACACTGGCCTGCGCCGTGCCTGCCAGAACATCAATGACACACTGGCCTGTGCCTTGTGTGCCAGAACATGAGTGACACACTGAGCTGCGCCTTGTGTGCCAGAACATCAGTGACACACTGGGCTGCGCCGTGTCTGCCAGAACATCAATGACACACTAAGCTGCGCCTTGTGTGCCACAACATCACACTGGGCTGCTCCTTGTGTGCCAGAACATCAGTGGCACACTGGGCTGCGCCTTGTCTGCCAGAACATCAGTGACACAGTGGGCCGCGCCTTGTGTGGCAGAACATCAGCGACACACTGGGCTGCGCCCTGTGTGCTAAAACATCAGTGACGCACTGGGCTGCGCCTTGTGTGCTAGAACATCAGTGACAGACTGGCCTGCGCTGTGTCTGCCAGAACATCAGTGACACACTGGGCTGTGCCTTGTGTGCCAGAACATCAGTGACACCCTGCGCTGCGCCTTGTGTGCCAGAACATCAGTAACACACTGGGCTGCGCCCTGTGTGCCAGAACATCAGTGACACACTGGGCTGCGCCCTGTGTGCCAGAGCATCAGTGACACACTGGGTTGTGCCGTGTCTGCCAGAACATCAGTGATACACTGGGCTGCGCCTTGTGTGCTAGAACATCAGTGACACACTGGGATGCGCCTTGTGTGCCACTTTTTTATTCTTAACTCACTGTGATCTATTACTGAATAGACTCACAGCCACATCAAATCTATTTGTTAAATTTGGCACGTTGAAGAGAAAAAAAGGTTGAAAAAGGGCCCTATATCCATAACCGGCATATAATTAAAAAACAGTTACCAATTAAATCAAAAGGCCAGCTGTTTATATCGCAAGATAAGTTTTCGTTTGAAATATACCTAGACATAAGACAAAAGGGCTTCTTCCAAACAAAAGAGAAAATTCATAGTCGAAATTTTTAGGCACCAACAAAGCAGTGTCTTTTGGCTTACCTCTCTATGTTCCACAGTATCTGCGTACGTTTCTTTATAGATTTGGAGAGCACGGTTAGCTACCTCCGCACTTTCGACGGCTTCTCCCAGGATCAAGCAGACCTTGCTAAGCCTCTTTAGAGTATTAGCTACCTCTTTAAAGAAAAAAATAGTCGCACTGTTCATACGTTGTTGTGTTTTTCGATTGAAAAGTCCCTGATTTACGTTAACATCAAAAAATTAAATGTGCTGGAGAGCTGAGATCTTAAGGGACTCCTCAGTTTAGCATCTTATCTGGGTCCAATCTCGAGCTTTATTCAGGTTGAAGGGTAACCCCTCTCCAGTCAATCTTTTTTTAGCTTTTGCACAAAAAAGCAGTTAAAGTGGGACAGGTCCTTCTAAAAAAATGGGAGATACCCTCTCCTCGTTATGAAGTATGAAGGATGCTCGAAACTAAATCCATTTCTACGATTTAAGAGTAAATGTCGTGCTGTTCAAAGTAACACTGTTGCCTATTACCTGGGTGGGAGCGAGAGTAATTGTCCATAACCTGTCTAGCGTTTTGTAGCTCTTCCTTGGCTTGCTGAAACTTTCCCATCTGTAAGTACCCATAAGACAAGTAATTATAGTTGGTGGCCACAATGGGATGGTTATTACCGCGGATTGCCTTGTTTATATCTAAGGCCACTTTAAGATGATTCACTGCATCTTCTACATCTCCCACGTCGCTTTGTGCATGTCCAAAATTCAGCAATGTTGTAGCTTTAGCTGTAATAAAAATGATCCTCTCAAGTTTATAATTTCTGAAAGAATAATGCCACTGGCTAACGGTGCGATTAAGACATCTGAATAAATTAACCTCTCTGGTTTAATCAATGACAAAAAAGATAACTTTGTGGAGAATACGATGGAAATTAACAACAACCTACCGGGATGACTTTTTGTGCCATATCGTTCATCTGAAATTTTTTTAGCTTTATCAGCAAGCTCAACACTTTTTTCAAAATCCCCCTTGTAGCAGTACACCACGCTCAGCTTTGATAAGATAACAGCACTGTAAATGTCGTTGTATCCAAACTTTTTAAGTGCCATTTCCAAGGAAGCTATGCTTTCACCTAGTTTGTCCATGTTTCTATGCACAGATGCCAAACGGCTGAGTGTTACGCCAATCTGAAAGGTAAGTTTCTTAGATTGAGACCGTTTACTCACTTGATCCGTTCAAGCCAAATAATTACAGTCGGTTAGATGTGTCCTACCGGTTATCTTTAAAACAACACTGGATTAGTACCATGTGGCTTAGGTGACCATTTAAGTAGCCATCTTTAAGTTTTTCGACTCTTCTACTTTATACCTTTACCACTTCATGCCAGTTTATTCTGATATTACCCAAAGGTTGCGTGGTTTAAAATTTTCTTCGACAGAGACATGCAAAAGATATTGATGCCAGATTTCTTTCCCTCCAAGCGACTGAGTGAGAAAATTAGTTACAAAACTCTTGTTTATTGTAAGCATACTTCAAAATTTTGAAAGACACTTTCCACTTATCTTGAAAAACATTATTTCGAGTTCAATTTGTGTTTAAAGGGTCTTGTGTGGAATATTCGTGAATTTTTTTCCCCGCTATTTACTAAAGTTTCGTTTCGATCATGGCCGTTCGCTCCCACCATAATTTACGTCACGAGTACGCTGCAACTCTTGCATAATATTCTCTTTGGCTAAGTCAGTGTGTTTGTGATATCTACTCTTTTTTGCGCCTTTTAAACAACCCGTGGGAGTCAATGGCTTCTTCCCGTAATAGTCTTGCCATTCTGTCGCAAGCTGTGCTACAGGTAGTTGCGGGTACCGGTGCCCTTGCTTGTTCAAATTCACTGCGCGCATGTGATTTCTAAACTTGTAGCTTGACGAAGGATACTAAGTCCGTGTTTTTTAAAGATGATGTCTGCGACAAAGGATTCCAACAAAGCCTCCAGAGGTAAGCAGGAACAAAATGCTTCTTTTGAAGCATTCTTTGGTCATATGTTGCCAGAGACCAACCAACGACAAACATGTAAAAATATTGCGATTGTTAAGAGGCTAATAATGAGAAACGTGACAAGTTACCTATTCTATCCTATTAGTGCTAAATCCACATCTTTATCAGAGAGCTGTTTTCTACAAATGTTGGAGGCATGTTAAGTTCATGTATGTGTTACAGAGATGAATTAGAAAAACTGGTATCATTCTGTAAATTATCATTTCGTAGTTGTACGATCTGGGAAAAGATCCGCTTCCACGCTCACTATTTTAAAAAAGTTTACTTCTTAAATTCTACGTTAATATGCACAATTGAAAACAAACGCAAATAAATCGGCAGAGAAACAATTTCTGCATCAGCATCGTATCGTATGCATCGGTATTTTTGGCACGCACAACCACACATCAAAAGGCGAATTAAGAAGTGTTCAATGACGACACATAGTCCATGGGGTGCAGTAAAGGAACACGCTCAGTAAGTAGGAATTGTCGTCTCTGAAAATCTTTAATCTCCATTATAACATAGCTTTACAAAAGCGCGAGCTCTGATTGGCTAATATGCTCGATCCATTTACCCCTGGGTTGCACGCTGACGTCAGTTTGTTTTGCTTTTCTTTTTTTCACGGCAACTTTTTTCGTCCCTTCTTACAACATAATTCCTGATTTTTGTGTTTTTTTTTCGCTCGTGAAATATGGAAAAATCATGTAGTTTTTCCAGAGATAAGGAAGATAATTCTTGTGAGCTGCCAAATTTCGAGTTCAATTTTTTTGACGGACCTCGAGCTAAGAGTTCGAGATTTGCGAACTTAAGCAAGCAGGAGCTTAATCAGCTGGTTGAACAAAGACACTCAGAGAATAACAAGAAAACAACGAACTGGTCTGTATCAACCTTTCGAGGTGAGTAATAAATAGCTGCAGCAATTGTAAAGAGTGTGTTTCAGCGATTTACCAAGATTGCTCTTTTTAGAAAGTGCAGTTAGTCTTCGATTCTCCGGGAAACCGACCCCTGACTGAGACGAAGTTTTACTGACAGCACTTTCGCTTGTTGCCAGTTCAATATTTAGGTTTACTGAGCAGTTTGAAATTGTTTATTGGTCTGAGATCGAAAAACGCGAACTATCTCACCGCGATGATTCAAGAAAACTGTTGCTGTGTTGCTTTGCCAATTTTTTGAATGAACATTTTCGCGCGTTGATTGTGCTTTTGCATTCGTGTAAACAGAACGAATTTCAATAAATATTTATACACGAAACGAAAGATGTTTGTAAGGCTCAATGTTGAAAAAGAAATGGATAACGTGAATCGTGCAACCATCGGGTTATGGATGCACTCGGGAAGTTTGCTAAGCACTCAAGAAGCTAGAGTCGCACTCAACTATCGCCTCGTGCGACTCTCACGCTTCTTTCGTGCTTAGCAACCTCCCGACCAATTAAAATGATATAGTGACGAAAGAATAGCTAAAATAATAATAATTGGAAGAAACTGGTTCACTAATTGAGGAGGTTAACATGTTCTAGTTGCTTTAGCTTTGTTAAGTAGGAAGCATTTTACCTCTGCTAAAAATGACACGGTCCACTGTGTTTCTAAGAATTCTCTAGAGCTTATCGAAAAGAGCAACTGCGTGGTCTTGAAAATTATTTGCTATCAGTTGGATTTGTAATTGTGTACCACCGGTAAATATTAAATTCCTGGATGGCTTGTCTACATTTAAGTGCAAATACTCAGGCCAAAACGGTCTATACAAAGCTTTGTGTACTAATTTAAGTAAATTCCATTGTCTTCATTTTTGTACTGGTAATCAATTGAGGGACAAGACTTCATCTGAGGTAGTTTATCTTCAGTTATTGGCACAACTTTTTGCTAACATCGTTTACGCTTTTCCCTAACCATTTCTCAACAGGGCCTGCCACATCACCAGCGCCATGGCAGTCATCTGAAGGGACGTCTTCAAGTGGTCATCCCACTTCACAAGCTCTAATTCGAGCAAATACGTCTCAGAAAATAGATCACTTAGGGAAATGGAGTATCTCAACATATAAATTTACCAGACAGTATCTTTCTGAACGTTTAGGTAAAGGTACAAGGACTGTGGACAAAGAACTTGAAGGACAAATTCTTCTGTTAAAAGAAACTCAAGTTAAGTACGTTAATGTTCTAAAACTGGCGAAACAGATGACAAACCATTTACAGAATATGGTTCAGAGTCAAAGAGGTCTTGCCGATGCCTTTGCAGATTTAGGGGTGAAATCATCAGAACTTCAGGGTGACTTGAACTGCAATGCTGAGTACCAAAGATTACTGGTTAAGAATGGAGAAGTTCTTCTTGGGGCACTTAAGTTTTTTACGTCCAACTTGACGACTTTGGTGCACAAAACCATAGAGGATTCCATCATGACAGCGAAAGCTTATGAATTTGCCAGAATAGAATATGATGCTTACAGAACAGACCTAGAATCCATCCAAGCTGGACCAAGAACAGCAGCGACAGTTCTGAAAGCTAAAGAGGCAAAGCAGAAGTATGATGTCCAAAAAGAAAAATTTGGCTGACTTCGGGGCGATTTAGCGATCAAACTCAGATTTTTAGAAGAAAACAACGTATTTTTGCTATTTTTGTCCAGCTTACAGTTCGCTTTCTCACCACCGCAATAAGCTCAGCGGGTTAAAATGAGAAAATTCTCAGCAAAGTCTCCTTTTGAAAATAGAACATTAAAGAACTTATTCAGGGTTTCATCCGAGGCATTCACGAAATCTGAATTTCTTTGAAGATGCCACTCATTTCCATTTAATTACGGTATATCTAACCTGATACATTTTCAATAATCAACGGAAATAACTTTTATTGAAATTAGGACAAATTGGGGGCGTTTAGAAAATGTGAAAGTCATATTTACGATTTCTTGTTCGAGGTCGCAAATGCCTTGCAAAGTCTGAGCCAGAACTGTTCCTCTTGTAGGAGCGTGCAATTCATAAACTGTGAGCGTTGCTTTGGGGGCTGTATCTCTGGGTCAGTGACATGGAAATCTAGCAGAATTCATCACAGGTTTTGAGTACCAATGTTTCGTTGTAGTGAGGAATGCCTAATTGTATGTTGTATGTTGTATGTGGTCATTTTGGATTAGTTTTGCTATCTGTCTGTTTAACCTACTTCCTCATCAGGTAAAAGTTATGAATAAACAATTGTCACTCCTCCAAAATGCAACCACTGCTTACTTTGCTGGTAACAAAGGGACCCTGGATGACAGTATGAAGGAATTTCTTAACAAATACAAGAACAACGATAACAAACAGCCATTTATCCTAGAGCATTGAAGGAATGCCACCATAGCATCAGAAACAAACTAAGGGCATTGTGGCACTCTACATATCACATTGCCAGAAAGTTTATATATCGGCATAATTAACAATTATTCCACGAGCGCGCGTTGGATATGAGATGATAGATAGCCAACGAGGCGCGTAGTATTATTAAAAACTAGATCATTGGATAATGCAATTCAAGACTTTTTATTGGCGTAGCCATTATGCTATATCAGCCAATATACCATAATCTACAAATATGGTAAGCGTACGTGTCAGCTTAAAATTAAAAGGGAGCTAAAAATTTAATAAAATTTAATAATTCAATTTAACGTTTTTAATAAAACAATTATTTGACTCGCGCTTGTTGGATATGAGATGAATATAGCCAACTCGGCGCTACATGCCTCGTTGGCTATCTATCATCTCATATCCAACGCGCGCTCGTGGAATAATTGTTAATTATCATGGAGGATGAGTAGAGACAATTATCTTAGATAACGTAACATGTTGTGAATGAGAATCATTTCCATTCACATCAAGCTAGGTTGAAATAACAATTCATCGTACTTTTGTAAGTCGGGATCCGTTTAGTCTCATAAAAAGCGAATCTTGAAGACTTCCTCGTCCAGTGTTCAAATATATTATTTAAGAATAGTTTTGTGTGTATCTTTTTGACAAATAAGTAATAGCGTCTGATTAGATATGTAGAGTAACCTGTGGGGCCTGCTCTTGTACCGAACGGCGCACACCAGAATGGGCAACTACACCTTTTGCCCTCCATTGCCAGAACATAATTTCATTAGAGCACAAAAATCAGTCATTACAATGAATGTGTAATAATGCTTGGAGAATAAACAAGCGTTCCAATTTTAGAGTGATCAA
This sequence comes from Stylophora pistillata, assembly GCF_964205215.1. Lineage (NCBI taxonomy): Eukaryota > Metazoa > Cnidaria > Anthozoa > Scleractinia > Pocilloporidae > Stylophora > Stylophora pistillata. Next base: position 17,201,552 of record NC_142527.1, on the reverse strand, counting down.
TAACGATTTTCATATAAAGAGGAACATTCATTAACTGAAGGCAAATATAATTTGGTTTTATCAACTAATTTGAAATTGTAAATTGGCCACCGAATGTAGTTTCACTTAAATGGAAACAACAATAGTTAAAGCCGATGTATCAACAATTACTTCCTCTTCCTAGGGTAATGAGAGAAGTCTATGTACTTTTATGCTCATCCTTCGATATGCTCCCTTCTAAGATATCGTGGTTTACAGGTTTGCATAAACTTATCATTCTTGAAAGAATTTGTCGACGGTAGTTTCCTATAAGAATACCCTGCCGTCTTGCCTCTTCTCCATCGTTTAACTGTAGCTAAACTGCGGGTCTTGACATTTCTGCCTTTATCACCACTTTGAAGGCACTGATCGTATTTCCCACTATGTGGAGTAAGGGGCTGTAAGCTGGCAAAGTCTTTTAAGACTTTAAAAGCTCTGGATTCTACTGCTAGTTTAACAGCGTTTCGATATTCTGGAGCTCCATCGTATATTATATAAACCCGCTCGTCCGGGTTGAGTTGGCGTCGAGCTATAGCCAGAGAGTCATTGAACGCTCGTCCATTCATTCCACCAACCGGCTGCACTAGTGTAATGGACCAAGCCAGCGTTTGGAAACACGGCCGAAGTTATCGATACATTTCTCCCACGCCGACCAAAGCTCTTTCACCAACTCTTGCTCGACCATGGCTTATAGCAGTATGTTGTATCCGCATTAATCGATAAATACGCAGTGATGAGGAATTCTGTTCGTCATGAAGCAGTTTCTGTAATCAGCTCGACTTTGGATGACATCCGGCCTGTTTCAGTCAGCTGGTAGTGGCCTTGCAAGTCTAATACGTATCAGCATACCGTCAAGGGTTTTTCCAACAGTATTGTCGTGTGGCTTAGCTAGAAGTATTCCAGGAGACCCCTGATTAATCTCACTCAAAATAAGCATGTTGTTCGCATCCACTATCTCATTCATTTCTTCATCCACCTTCACCTTATTGCAGCTACCACGTGATCTCTCATGCGTATGTCCCTTTCGGATGTACGTTGCCACAATGCTCCTAGCTGTGTTACGCTTTACACCCAGCGCATCCGTCACCAAAAGGTAGTCTTTATGAGGATCCGATCCCCCTCGAAGGCTTCGAATGCTCTCACTGTAATTTCCCGTTGCTCGTTTGGGACACGATTTCAACCATCGTTCAGAATGCCTAGACATGAATTATTCGTGAGCACTGAAGCGGGAGATTTAAATACAACCGCGCCTTCAAAAGCCCAGAATAAGAAAAGAAAGGGCCGAAACTAACGCAGCAGCATTAATAAAATTCGCTCACCCAATTGCCAGAAGGGATAAGTGAGAAACTCAAGAGCGGGTTTTTGAAGCCATTCAACCTTGTGCTCCATTCTAAGAGAAGATTTTTACTCACTGGTTTTGTTTCGCATTTAAACGTTCCCCAGGTAATGAAGTTTAAACGGTGTATCACCACAACTGGAAGATTAAACTTTAGTATTCGGAAGGCCAGTACAAAATCAGTGACAGAGCCTATTTAAGTCTGTAAGAATCAATCATCTTGGGAAATGAAAATTTTCAACCCCTCTTCAAATTTTGCATGCAGTTAGTCACTCAGGGAGGATGCACAAAAATGCCCTTTTTAAAGGTTGCAGCACTTCTTACCATGGTAACAACGGCTGCTTGTTGGAGGCCTGGGGCCTCATTTTCAAACAAAAACATCTCAAAAAAAGTAAAATGTTTATTTCTCTATCTCAAACTAAATACAACATTACAGATTGGTACTTCTACCATATATAGTGATATCATTTGTCTTTACTTTGATGCATTCAATTTTCCCTGGGAGTGAATGTGAACACACCAATAGATTATTTATCTCGGTACAGTTTTTGGTCATGAAGATTTAATGAAATCATAATGTGCAGCGCTCGGAATCATCTGGATGATATGCACACGATTTGAGGTTACGTCGTGTAGCCCTCCATAAAGGCTAATCAACTTTTTTTCAAAGATGACAACCTGAGGCGAGATTTCTCTTCGGGATATTGCTCATAAGATAACATTCTTTCCAAGCCTACACGTTTCATTTGTCTGAGATGTTTGTTGTTGAAAACATTAGATGTAAACATCGCCAAATTATGCAACATCTGATTTTTGAGCTTCGTTCGCGAGTTGCCCGTATGAAAAGTAGAGGCCGGCCTGCAGAGATTTTTACATATTTAAAAAGTAGAATATTATAACCAACTAGGTGGGTGGTTTCAGTTCCAGAATCGGTGTACTTTTGGAGAAATTCAGATAAACGTTTTCACTGTTTTACCCTACATCAAAAATGACCGAAACTGTACCGAGATAAATAATCTCTTGGCCTCGAACAAGCAGCCGTTGTTACCATGGCAACAAGTGCTGCAACCTTTAAAAAGGGCATTTTTGTGCATTCCCCCTGAGTGACTAGCTGCCTGCAAAATTTGAAGGGGGGGTTGAAAATTTTCACTTTTCAAGATGTTTGATTCTTACAGATGAATAAAGGCTGATAGTTTCGAAAGAAACTGTTTGGGGCTGCGTCGGTGGGAGTAACGAAATAACTTGGATATATCAACAAAGTTGAAGTGGTAAATTGGCCACCGTAACGATTACAAAAGCTGACGTTTCGAGCGTTAGCCCTTCGTCGGAGCGATTCTGACAGAGACTTGTTCTTAACTAAGATACTGTAAACGACGAAAATCCACTACCAAGGCTGAGTGGTGAACCCGGGTAAAGGATAGCAAACACGGAAACCTCTAAACGTCGATGGTGAAATTGCGTAACACAGCTGAAAAGACCGTGTAGAGGAAGAAGAACACTGGAATGCACTATTCTTATGAAGCCAGACCTCGAATTGGAGACGAACCAAAATAAATTAAGAATTAATTTTCAAAAGACAACAATGGAAGATATTCAAAAGAAGTTGCTGGAGGAAAGATGGAGGAAAGATGATGGTATCTTTACGGGAAGTCATTACACCAAACACAATATCACAAGTAATATCATTTGTTTAGTGAAATCGTCAGCCGAGTCAGAGTTACGGACTTTCACCGGATAGAGATTACAAAGCGTGGGTGGAGCAATGCCAAACTATTTCTGGATGATGAGTTAATATTTCGCTAAGTTTCGTTGCAACCACCTTGAAAAAAACCTAGTTTTCTTTAAAAACATCTCTGCAATTTGGTTGTCATCAGAATAAACTTCACGTGAAATTATTTAATTAAACTAATCACGAACAATAAGCAGCTCTCCAACTTATTTTAAATACGGGATAAAAGACCTTACAATCAATGGAGGCTGGCCACAAAAGAAATTTCTGGAACAAACTAATTGTTAGACTGGAGCCCAATTAATATGCGTTATTAACCAAGCGTGAGGTGAAGATGACTGGATATTGGCCGAGTCCTTTTTTGCATTTTTATGGACCGAAGTCGAGGTCCATAAAACCCCCAAAAAAGAACGAGACAAGCTTGGTCAATAAAAGATTTATCATAAAGCAAAAAGGTTTCGCTTTAATAAGAATCAAGAATGACTTCTTTATTTCGAAAGCCGGGAAAGAAAGCCAGCTGTGTTTGTATCACAATAAACCTAAGAGGATCGTTTAATTTTTCTTAGTTTTGACAGTCCTCTACCGATTTTTGCAATTTCACTACCGACATAGTCCCAAAGTTACGAACTTTGTAAGTCCGCTCCACGCAATTTTTTTCTTGCGCAGGATCAAAGCGGGCAATCGCGAGCGGCAAGATAGGCCCATCTCACTCGCTCGGGTAGCCAATCAGAAACCAGGATTCCCTTCATCTTGGCCAGGGGCGCTTTCAGTGATGTGATAAACAATAATATTAGGGAAGGGAAAATGTAACAAGGCTGGAACTAACTTTAACTATACCCTAAAGGTAAGTTATTGCTTAGTATTATATTACCCTTAGTTCGCTTGGTGATTCGACGGACTCAAAGATTTTGAGAGCCTTCTTTAGGTAGTGTTCTGCATCAGCATACCGTCCAAGGTAGCGGTACGAAGATCCCAATGCACTTAGGGTGAAACCATACTCCTGTTTGAAGTTTTCTTTACCGTCATAAATCTTCAGGGCTCTCTCGATGAAGTTACTGAGACAAAAGCGATTTTTGTAAAACACATTAGAAAGAATTACCTTGGCATACTATTCTTAACCTTCATCTAATAATCAGGGTCAAACCCTTTGCAGATTTCTCGCTAGCCTTCTTCACTCAAGCTTCAAAATGTCACGCAGGGTTAAGCCGTTCGTAACATATTTGAGAATATATCGAATTTGCCCCGAACGTAATTTTTGAAGTAAAACCTAGGCAGAGGTAATATTTCGTTGCCTGCCAAGTATCTTTCTGGCTTTTGAAAAAGTAAAAAATTCCTGCTGTTACTGATAAGACAATGGTTTTCTAAGTGCCTCTGCTTGTCATAACAAGCTACATATCCTACACAGGCACATCTATCATTGGGCTAGCTAGGGTTAATGAAAAAGACAGTTACTATCTTGAGTGATTTTCTTTTATTTCTGTTCACGAAATTCAAGTTTTTTGAGAGTGATGCGTCCTGAGTTCGAGACTAGCAAGGGAATCCTCAAACTGGCTTTTTACGGCTTTATTTCTGTTCACGAAATTCAAGTTTTTTGAGAGTGATGCGTCCTGAGTTCGAGACTAGCAAGGGAATCCTCAAACTGGCTTTTTACGGCTTTAAGAAAATTAAGTACCTGGAACATTTTTAAAACATTCCTCACATTTCGTCGCCGTTGTCATTTGTTGTCGTTGGATAGAAGTGGTACGGAGTGTCTCGTCATGATCACTTTATTGTGAACGTTTAAAAATTGTAAAGTAGACCAGAGAAGGACGTCTGATTAAACTTTTTACAACGTTTTACGTTAACTAAGGTAATTTTAACTTAAGAACCGCTTTGTCTAACAGCTTATTTTGGACATTCTGTCGAGCGTAATAATAATAATAATATAGTATTTCTAACCGCTTGCAGCCTAAGGCTGAATTACGGGTGCAGTTTAAGGTTGAGAACAGACGTCAGCATATCAGGCGCCTACGGCAGCCGCTTCAGTCCATCGATCTCACCTTCCCACCCATCCCACCCAGGGGAGGACATCCATCACACAGTAATCTCGTGTGTGGGAAATTAACGTCTCCTACCCCAACCCTGCAGGAGACGGGACCTCCATTTATTCGTCCCTATCCGAGAAGACTAGAAAATCTAACCATTTCTTGATGTTATAGAAAGGCAGCAAATTCTTCTCAATTATTTTAAGACCCTGATTGTTGGTCCGGCGGGGACTCGAACCCTCGACCTCCCGCACAACACTCCAGCGCTCTATTCATTGAGCTAACCGGGAGACGGTATCCCCATTTGATTGCTTTTTCGAATTTATTATCATTTTCTGAAGATAAAAAATTCGCTGGATCTTTAAAAATGATTTATGAAAATAACTTACTAAAGTTTATATCCGGGAAAAATATGAGCGATTTGCGAAAATAGTCTTAGATGGAGATGGACGATTCTCGATCATAATTAACTGCCTTCGATACTTACATAGCTTCAGTGTGTCTTCCCAGTTCGTTTAATACATTTCCAAGACTTCGTAGGGTCAAAGCAATCTGTGGGTGATCCTCTGCTTTGTAGAACCCCTCTTTCATTTCCAAGGCTATGTCTAGATAAATTACTCCTTCCCACGGGCTCGCGAGGTGACTATAAATTTGTAAATTAATCCAGAAGGCATGCGATATTAGTTAAAAGAATCTGTGCCTGCAATTCGAACCATCAGTCGAAGTACTCTGTAGTAAATTTCCAAACTTATGATAAACCAAATTGACCAAACAAGATTGAATTTTGGTCGGGCATGAATGAATTTGTTGGTTTTTTTTCAAAGCTTTCGTTATCTCCATAATGATTGAATTGCGACTCAAAACCTAGCTGCATTTTTAGTGAATACTACTTCAGTTACAGGTGGTTAGGAGAAGAAATTCTATTTTCTTATCAAAATGTCAGAAGTTGGATTTTTAGAATTTAAGATAAGGCGAAACAACGAGCATTTTTCAAAAAATGATCAACTTATACGAAATATTTCCGTAAAATGAATATGTGATGTCGATGTTGAAAATTTGGGCCTTTGCCGGATTCCCGCAGAATATATGGATTTAACTAGTACCTGTTGCTGTGCGCTTCTCCCAGGAAGTGACACACATTAGCCAGGTCAAGTTGTACATTCTCCGCGCCTTCATAGTTCTTGAAGAGATCCAGTGCAATATTCAGGTTCTCTCTTGCTTCCCCAGGCCTGCCATTGATGAGCAAACCTTCTCCAAGACAGGCATGTCCGTTAGCCAGGACGATGGGGTCGAATTCTCCTTCTAGTTTTAATTTGTCCCTGAGCTTTAAGGAAAAACAGTTTTTTTCTTTGTTATTTACGTATAAATGTATCATTCACCCCCACTGATCTGCATTTGTCCTTGTCTACGGAAGGCCACACCTGATTTCATTTAAAATTAGTGCAGCTGTGTATTTGCTACAAACGCCCCTGTCTACTTTATCAGATATTTATCAGCAAAACTGCTGGCTCACAGTAGGTCATATTGACAATTCTGTTTGAACTTTTACAAATTCTACCTTTCATTTCCTCCCTGTGGAACACGCCAAATTCATTAAAAACGCGGTTTATTTTGTCCTTTGTGGTTTCCTTTACATTTCATTTTCTCGGCCGCCGTATAATTGCCGGCGATGCTAGACCACTTTTTGTGCATTAAAGAAACCCAGTTCTGCTTAACCCAGCTTACATCTGCGTCAAAATTACACGACTGAAAATATTAATTTTTTCCAGTACCACAACCTAGAGCTCCCAGTCATTTGTGCCTCAGGTTTTGCAAAAAAGGGTGATAACGGCGAATTTCTTACGCTTTTTTCTTCCCAACCTCAGATCAGTGGAAATTTATTGCAGGAACGGCTGCTTCATTGCATACCTTCACAGCTTCCTCTAGATGCGGTAAAACGAGGCGCAGCAATTTGAAGTCTTTGTCCCTGTTGTAATGTAGGGCATCTTTGCATACATCGCTTAGGCATTTTATCACGTGTGAGACATCGAGACACGACAACGTAGGAGCGTTTATGTTGCCTTTTTTTTTTTGGAAGACAAAGTTTAATACGTACGTCCACGTTTTTTCTACAAAAATAAAGAAGGAGAAAGGTAAGTGAATAACATCTTCGTCTTAAAAGAAAATACGATTTATGAACACCAAGAGAGGAAAAAGTGAGAGGGCATGTCGTTGTCAAAAGGAGTAGAACAATTGCAACATTAGAACAATAAAGTCTGGAATTAGCAGTGGAGGGAAATAGAGAGAATGATCTATATTACTAATCTAACAAGGTTTTCCCCCACTATAATCTAAACCTAGAATATTTTGGCTAAAGATAGAAGGAGGATCCGGTGATTGCCTTCATTCTCGAGTCGGTTCCTAATGCAACTAGGAATTGCATATTCTGTCAGCCATTTCTTTCATTATTTGAAAGAGCTGAACGAGCGTTATGAAGTGTTACTTGCAACTAACCAGTATCATTTTGGCGTTGTCCACTGAGTATATCTCTGAGCATGGCGAGGTCTCTGGGATGAATGGTCACCACTTTAATTTCCTCTCTCTCACTAAGATCGACAAATTTTCTGAAATTTGCTTCTTCCAATGGACCTGCAATACCTCTCTCTAGAATTTCTAGGGGCAAGTAGTTCTCACTTGAACAGCAGGCCAAGAATTTTAACAGCTGAGGATAAATGAGAACTAAACATGTTAGTGATTAGAACACTGCCTAACCGACTAATTGAAGAAAGACCAGCTCAACCATTAATCTAAGTAGTCAAGAGGTCGCCCGGTAAAGTTTTGAATATTTTTCTAAAATCGCAATTCTTGGACCTGGCTGTTTGGCTCTCCTTGCTGCAAGTTAAACAAAAAATATTTTGATCTTACCTGTGTTTGATTTTCACGTGTTAATTCCATCATCATTATCATATACTGAGGAAATGTATCATCTTCCGGTGGTGGGGGTAAATTTCCAAAAGTTAGTTGTTTATTCGTCTCTTCTTTGTATTCTCTCATAAAAGCTCCTAACCTGAAATTGGAAGCATTGAAATTACAGACTTACAAACTCCAAAGATGTTTTTGAAAGGAATGGTCTCTGATGAGTTATGGGGTAACACGAATTGATAATTTGTGGAAAGTATGATTTTGATTGAATGGTCAACTCATACATTAATTGCTTGATTGTGGAGAGGATTATAAATAACTTTTAAGGTTCTCAATTCGATCCTTTTAGCTTTAGCTTTTATTTAGAAGATAAAGGAACTCACTTTGCTATATCCTGGGGAATGCAACGTGCCAGATTTGCAAAGCGTTCAGCAACAGCTACGGGAATACCACTTTTTTTCGCAAGAAATCTAACTGCATCTTTTTTAGTCATTTTACCAATGAACACCTTCGCCAACGGATAGTCATCTCCTTCCTCTTGAAATAACTTGGAATCTGTAGTAGTCATGATGACCAGACCATTTCCAAAGCTTGCATCACCTGGCGACGGCCAAAACTGTTGGTGACTAAGCCTATCTTCTTCGACACCTTCTATCAATAGTACCCAGGAACCCTGGCATCTCAAGGTATTCATAACTTCTTCGTAAATTTGTTTCAAAGGTTTGTCATAGGCATTTTCTTGGCATTGGTTTTGAAGATTTATGTGGTATTGCCTTCCTTCTGATGTTCTGCTGAGAAGTGATAGTTCCTGATTTGCAGCCTTGGCCTGTTCAGTCAAACCGATTTCTTTGGCAAGTCTACAGAAACTTTCGAACATCGTTGCTTTATTTGTTGCTTTAACTGTCCCCAGGATTGTTGGTCTGTTTCGATAATTCCACACTTTGTTCCAGAAGAATCGCGAGCGTACAGGCTTAGTGTAGAGGTGATCCATCAAATTTGCTGCGCAAGGCACTTTACCGTGACCTGCTGGCCCGTGTAAAATCAGGGTCTTCACGCGCGAGAAATTATCATTTTTGCAAAGGCGTCTCAATGTGTTCATAACTTCTTTATCTTCTTTACGCTGATAAAATCCACGACGATGTGGAATCATGGGAGCATGAACTTTTGCTGGAAAATAGTGCCTGATTAACTTAACTAATTTGCGACTCTCTTTCAACAGCTCGAGCATCGTCTTCATCTTGTTTTCCTGAAAGTCAAGTTTTATCAAAGTTGTAGTCAGTCTCTGCTGTTCTTTAAGTATTTGCTACTTTGTTTTGTTCCCTTTTTTTTGTTTATTTTACTTGAACATTCAACTTAGCGTAAAGTTCAAAAGTACAATGAAAAAAGGAAATCGAGTGTTTTGGATCGTGCAACCATTCCGTACAGCTAGGATATATTGGGGTAAAAACTTTTATCTACACAATTTTGCGATCTTTGGAATTATGCATGATATATTCCAATGATTTCACAGCTATTGTTTTTCACTCACTTTCCATAGTTTTCACACTTTGATCGCTTTCAACCTTCTCTTTGTTTTATTTAAGTTTTTTTTAGACTGAAAAATACCGCTTGGTCTTAATCTTTGAAAAATTTCACTTCTGACCATGGTATATGGTATGGTAATTATTGTCACAACAGCTAATAATCAATGAATTTCATTAAAAGCGTCACCTCCAATTTCTTTTGTGGAATAAAATCCAAAGGGATGCCCAGGTGGAGTGAAAGGAAAACTAGCTTGGGCATCCCTGGACGGATTACACGTTTATGGATGTCGAAAGTTATAACCATGATGTAATCGTTCCAAATCAGTGAACGTCAAAACGGGAGTAAATTCCAAAGTGGAATTTTAAATAGATTCCTCGTTGGTTACCTCAGTCTTCATGTACTATTTCCGGTTATCTACTAGCAAATGGTATGAAATAACGTGACTTTAGCTGGCTACTACAACCTTGATTCCGCTTCGAGCGTTCTTAAATAAACATCTGTTGTAATAATTATGATTTTAAGGCGGCAGAAACTCAAGAGGAAATGAACCAGCAGATGGAAAGTAATCATTTAGGGGAAAAAACCCAGTCGCCTCGTTGCGTGACTTTCTGATCTCTACATCTGCTCAATCGACCAAAGATTATGACTTTTGACTGTGAGATTCGTTTCTTGTTCGAATCAAACTTTTTTGCTAGATGGTAAAATAGTCCAATAAAGTAGTCGGTAAATCTTTATATATATCAATATCTATATCTATTTCTATATATATATATATATTTATATATTCATGTTTGTAAGAATATCTCGCTAAACGCAAAAGGTGCTCGAGTTGCGGAGCGGTAATAATAATAATGTACTATGGGTTGAAAAGAACATCTCGAAACAGAACTGTAATGTAAACGTAATCGATTTCACATCTTTTCAACCTATACCATATATATAGATAGAGAGAGAGATTGCATTCTTGATATTGGCAAGGAATCATTATGCAAACTCTTGACTGTATGCAAATTTGGGCTATGTAAGCAGTTGCCTGAAGTAATGCTCAGTTCTGTGGATTCCGATGAACTTCGCTCATAGCGCTGCTGCAGAAAACGAGGAGAAAAAGCGTACAATCACATGCTGTAGCGCTGCCTTACAACAAATTCGAAATCTGCAACCGTTTTTGTTAAGGTTCGAATATTTTAGTTTTCGAACGGTCTAGTGAGCCTGATTTCTCGTGATTTCGACCCTGCTTAGGTAGTGTTCTAACTGAAACTCGAGTTCCAAACACCTCAGTGAAACACTCCAATATTCCGGTAAACGGTTAAAATATGTACAACATTCCCAAGTCGTTACCATGTTTTTAAAGTTGACTCCCAAGCGCTTTGAAATTCCTTGTCTAACTAATGTTATGGGGACCGATGCTCTTTCCTGTAATTCCAGTCTTCGCGGTGTCTTTAAAAAAATTTGTCCATTGCCAACATTTCCCTTGTGCACAGTGCAGACAGGGAGCATTTGCTGGTTTGATAAAGTCAGCTTGATCACAAGTGTGACGCCATTGCGGGAGGGAAAAACCCCAGACTGAGTTTCAATTTCGATGTCTATCTTTTCTGTTATCATTACAGGTCGAGCAATCAGATTAGAATTTTCGTGTGAATAAGACTCGCAAATTAAACCTTTCAAGTACGTTTGAAAGATTTGCCATCAGACGTTAAACATTTGGTATACTTAAACCAAATGTTTCATGGCTGACGGTGAAGATATATGTGTTTAATCCATAATTAGTCTTCATAGTGACGTTGTAAATATTTTGATGGTAAAGATATATGTGTTTAATCCATAATTAGTCTCCATAGTGACGTTGTAAATATTTTGATTTAATTTTTAATTTCACTACCTTTCGCTTCTGACTGCGTAAATTAGTAAGCATCCAGAAATTCCTCGCCCAAAAAGAAGTTTCTTTCAGGTAGATCTAAAGGGAAATCGAGGAAAACCTAAATGAAAGGAGAGAAAACCTAAAAGTTAACCAAGCATGTGGAGAGGGTTCGAGAGAAATAGTCGGACATTCATGCACTAAGTTCCTGGATCGGTCGATCAAAATGTTAAGTTAATTGTATTCAGGCGAAATATCTAAAGGTACGTTGCAGTTTATCTTGTTTCTTCTTCGACATTTCCCAGCTGTTTAGGAGTTTTGACAATGGCGAAATACCTCACGATCCGTTTGTCGTCTCTAGAGCCTGCGTTTCGGTCAGCGGTGCCGCGCGCAAAAGTGAAATGAATTTCTGGCCGTCACGATCTGTTTGCTCACCTTTACACTTCAACCAGCTTTGTGAGATCTAAAATCGCCCCAGTTAGCAAAACATGTGAAATAAATTCAATGTGCACCGAAAGTGAGTCTATCCGTCGGGGAATGCACCTAAACCGTTCTCCAAGGGCCTCTAAACCTTTTTACGTCGCCACACCAGGAATTACTCTGAAATGTAAATATTATTAGTCGGGCGACCGACTATAGGTTTACCATCGGGTTTCTCCAAAAAACTCCGTCACGTGCAATAGGGAATACCGCAGACACATAATTATAAAGGTGCAACCTTTTTTCCACGATTTCAAAGATGGCGGATATGTCGAATGTGTTAACAATTTAATTTGTGTCATCTTTCTACGCTCAAACATACAGACCCACACACCGTTCGCGGTAGACCCACTCTAAAAGATGGCGCTTGTAATGAGCGTATATTTCGAACCGGTCATTCCGTGAACTCAAAATAGTAAAAGAATCAAATGATTTAGCGAAGGTCTCTCTAGGATCAAACTAGAAATCAAACCAGTTAGCAGTGAACACTGAAATGTGGATGTCGACAGAGTGACAGTGACATTTGCTGATAAATACAAGGTGCCTCGTGATCAAACTCTGGAAACGACAGCAAAAATGCCATGTTGGACTTTCATCAGTGAGGATAAACGTAATTGTTATATTTATGTGTCCTCTATCGTGGTTATTAAGCTTACGTTTGTTATGCTTTTGCTCAAACAGAGGGTCCCCAATAGGGCTCTTCAATCTCGCCATCCCGACCGGAATTTTCCCTCAATCCCGAGATCCCGACGGTTTCTACCGGCTAATCCCGATCCCGGTCATATTTTCTTAATTCCTTACTTCAGCAAAAATGATCCTTGAAGTTCCGTTTCAGATTCTTTCACAGCAGACTCAAGCACTGACTATTATGTTGAATTAGCTGTATCTCTCTGCACTAAAAAGATGATCTAGTTCATTTGTTTTTCATGACTGGTTTTAAACGAGTTTCGTCAATCAATGAGTTATTTTCATGGTTTTTATAGCTGGTTTTTTTGTTTTTTGTTTTTGTTTTTTCTGTTTTGCCTCTTTTGTTCGATAACACCTGCCTTCCGGATCACTTCGATCCCTGAAAAAAGTGTCTCTCGGAGATGATAGCGATCAATGAAGAGTATTAAAGAGGACTGAACTGAAGCCTAAAAATGAACCATTTTTAAATTGCAGCTTATAGTTCAAATAGCAATGTTCGAGGGTTTTTTTCAGTCTTTGGGCCCAACTTCGCCTCGGAAAAATAGTTTAAAGTGGTATTGTGGCCTCGTAGTACGGCGGCTTAGAAAATCGATGTCAGCGGTCATTTTAGCTCGCTCTTACGTCACTGGTGGGGAAGAAAGATAATAAACCCGTACTCTTCCTAGAGAAATTTGGTTTGGTTATGGAGTTATCGAAGTTGCGTGACTTGTAATGGGGATTAACTACGAAAATGAAATAGTAACAGTTGTTTTTGTGAAGTTGGTTCCCACCACTGACGTCATAAACGACCGCTGCTGACCTATTTTGAGCCGACGGTCTTACACCCCCAAAAGCGGGAAAAAGGCAACTTCAAATCGAATTTTCTCGTAAAAAACAAGAAGTGAACGAAAATGAATATCGACACTATCTTACTCCTCTAAAGCTAACTAGAAATGAATGCAAACAATATACCAATTTTAGGCTTCAGTTCGCCTTTAAGGGTACATATCACGACGTACCACGGCATCTTCACTGTTCACTGTTCACACATATGATAAGTCACTGTCAATCGCAACTCAGAAGAACGTTTGCTCATTCACAATTTTCAGCCATGGCAACGATCATTTGTAAATTCCATAAAATCGAGTACAATTGTGCTCAACAGATACTGAAACATATATTCTCTTCGACCCCAGTTTAACAGTGCTACATGTTCCGGCCCAAAATGCCGTAATCACCGGTAACCAAAGCGTACTATAGGAGGTTGAAAGAAGAGCCTGCATGGATTTCAATTTCGAACAAAAACTATTTCTGTTTTCCTTTGAAAAGCTACGATAAAGTTCGAACCAGACAGACAGACAGACAGACATCTATATTTATACAGGATAGCCCCTTCAGTGTAGTAAACACTGGTATCAACGGGGGTCCTGTTACCCACCCAACCCACCCCAGGGGAGGACATCCATCACACAGTAATCTCGTGCGTGGGAAATTAACGTCTCCTGCCCCTAACCCTGCAGGAGACGGGACCTCCATTTATTCGTCCCTATCCGAGAAGACTAGAATATCTAACCATTTCTTGATGTTAAAGAAAGGAAGCATATTCTTCTCAGTTAATTTTTAAGACCCTGAGTGTTGGTCCGGCCGGTATTGAACTCTCGACCTCCCGCACAGCAGTCCGGCGCTCTCCCAATTGAGCTAACCAGGCGGCGAACCTCTCTAAGTGGTGTCCTCTTTATGTCGCCGAAACGCTTCTGTTAGCCATTTGACCGATTTTGACGCGAATTAAAGAGTACGCGTCACTGTATTGTAGCTTTCAAAGGAAAAAACAGAGACAGTTTGAATTTTAAATCCATACAAACTCTTATAGTACGCTTTGGCCACCTACGGCTAAATTTAATGCGAAATGTTTATTTGATGATTGTTATCATCTAGGAGCTTCTTTAGCAATTCGCTGTAATTAAACTATAATTCTGCTATTGAAGTGAACAGTTCTTCCGAAACGTGAAACCGTTCCAAGCAAAAAAGTTGCCTCGCGATACAACGGCGGAATTCCACCAACATCATCGCCAGCCTCGTCGTTATTAGTTATAAGACTCGCCATGTCATTTTTCACTGTCGAAGTTCTCGCAATTCATTGTCTTCATTCGCAATGTAATAGTTCCAAAAGTCTAAATTAGTAGAGGCAACAAAACAAGAAACGAATTTCCGCTCTTTCCCTTCTCATAAAAGCTACGCAGCTAATAACATCGACATCATTGTCGACGTTAACCGACATCGCTAGGGCGCGTTAAACTACGCAAACGATAACTTAGCTAGTCTCCCCCGCGTCAAATATCCCACGCGCACCGATCAGGATATGTATAAGCTTGATACTAGAAATATCACGGTCAACAAATAACAAAGGTCGAATTGGATTCTCATTACGGCCAAGGTGTCCGATCATTTCCGACGTTAATAAGATGAGCTAGCTAAGGATGACAGCTTGATTTTCTTTGCATATTTCAGCCTCTGGAATTTCCGAATCTCGGTTTCTTTAAAGCGACATTTCCCGACTCCCGCCTGTTAAAATCGCCAAATCCCGTGTCCCGGTCATAAATACAATCCCGAATCTCGTCCCCCTTTTCCTTCAAAATCTCGAGTCCCGGCCTTCAAATAAGCCAAATCCCGGATCCCGAAAAACCTATTGGGGACCCTCTAAACAGAGTATATTATCCGCTGTTATTTTTCTGTTCGTTCCATTAGTTATGTCGCTTTAGTTTGTGCGAATATTAAATTCACGTTTTTGTTAAGCAGGAATGCTTGTTTGGTACCAAATAATGCGGTGTCAAATGAATGTGATGTATGATCCGGGGAGAAAAAGGGGCTTACTAAGGGTCTATTAATCCACTGGATGACGCAAACCGTGTAAAGGATTTCTGGTTTTATTCGATCTATTAAGGAAAACGTCGCATAATATTAATAGGGCAAACTACAGGGCAAACTACAGGGCAAACTACAACATAAGCGAACTACAGTGATTAATCGCATATCATCGACCACTTACTTCTGTGACGATATCCAGCAGATTATTCCTAATCACTTGTAAACACGGGGTGGCAGTTTAATTGGGCATCCGTTGGCAAAATCATATGAAACGCCGGTCAGCGAGAGAACAATTTAGCACGGAACGATTCCTTCTAAAATGAACTTTTAACACGTTGCCCGATCTTAAGAGGTTACTAATCCCAAGTGTATCATGAACTTAATGAAAAGGGAAATTAATTGTCAATCGATTATGACTCATATCTAATTATACACTTTTCTCAACGAAACAATGTATAATTTGGACAAATTAGCGCCATGCATACAAAAAAAAGTGTGACGAATCAGCGTTGCGTGCACAACAAAATGATGTTGCAAAAGAAATAAAATATGCAAAAGAATTCAGATCTCACCATGCGGTGTTTGTTAATCACTGTGATACGGTATTAACAGTGTGATTCAATAATTGAGGAATATCAGTACAGTATTTCTACAGAAAGGGCTTTTGAATCACTCTTGTCATAAAATTACTCTTCATTTATTGACAATAGAATGTAAACGGTGTCAGTATCTATCATACTGATAATGGGAGTTATAAGATATTTGATTCTCATGCAAGAGACGAACATGGTAGCAGCCATCCCTTAGATACAAGTGTACTATTAAAAGTACCATCTACTCAGGGCTTAGTACATTATTTCCAGACTATACACTCCCACAGTGACAATTATGAACTCAGAGGAGTGCAGATAAGTACATATGAAATAACTGCAGTGAACAGTTTGAGAGAAGAACACAACTACTCTTGAAAACAATGCTCTGCTGTAGGGCTTTATGCAATATGTTACTCAGTAGCAAAGTCTTGTAGTTATTAGAATTCCAGAACCCTATGTTGCATAGCTGACCGAGGAAATAAATTATATCGTAACATGGGCATCAACAGGCATCTAAAAAGGGCAGATTTACACAGAAGTCTTAATATTTGTGGAGTTGAGATATCAGTCCAAATTAAAACTCAAAGCTATGGGATGTTGTCCAGTGGTTTAAAAAATACAAAAAAAGTTGGAAAACTTAATTTTCAACAACCTACAGTGGAAATACAGGGTTTTTATTGTGGCTTGCAAGTTACTTTTAGGTATTACTTGTATTTTTCAACAAACAGTCAGAGCAAAGTACATGTTCTCCTTATTGACCTATGAAGATACTTGTGAACCTGAAATACAACAAATAAAAATAATTGGTATATCATCAATAGTACAAGCTATTTCTAACATTGTTACAAAGAAACTTAAAACAGATATTGTTCACTACAAAATACAATTTTTGTCTTGCACATCTAACATGGATTTTCATCAAATCAGACACCTGCAAAAGCACAGACGAAAATATACCGGTAGTTATGATAATTTGGAACCTGCTCCAAAAATGAAAAGACTGCAACAGATAAATTGTAGAAACAAAATCAAATTCAAAGTTAGACAACAGCACAAGAGTGAGACAATCCCAACTACTGCTGTCTGCATTAATTTATTCAAAGTGAAAATCAGGGAAAGTCCTTATTAGGTATGCTGTGTATACAATGTTTTCACGATGAAATATACTTACTTGCATTCAGACCATTATGATTACAATTTCATAATATATCTTTTAACGTATGCATCAATTGGCATGTACTTATCACCCTTGGGAAGGGGAGACTCCTTAAATAAAAAGGACTGGGGTGCTCGTTGTACCTTTTAGGGATTAAAAAAGGTGGGTTTGGTACCTCTTGGGCTGTTCAGCCTTAAAAGGTCCACGGCAGCAGCTTCTGTGATAACTTTCAGGGTATTGCACCAAAAAATGTGACAGTGCGTTGTTGTAGGATTGGTGTCTCTCAGGGGTGAAAAAAAATTTATGCCACACCAACAAACCAGGACCTTGGTACCTCCTTAGTATTTCTTTTAGAACCACTGCGCATCCCGAATGGTCAACACTCATAACAGCACGGCTACCTGTAGCCCGACTTACGATCTTGGATCGTCTTGTTACATCTAAAGGTCAACCTCGTTCTCAGGATCTCTCATCTTCCCGCCCCTCCCTCGCTCCAGGGGACGGGAAGATGAGAGACCCTGGGAACGAGGTTGTCTCAAAGTATAACCCCAATTAACAAAAGTACCTAATCATCTTGATACCAAAATAAATTTGATGTATGTAAGTATGTGGAAGTTGAGCAAAACAATAGAAGAAAAAATTCACACGGAAATATGAAAGAAAACGTAACCAAAGTAGTAAATGAGAATTGCCATAATGATTCCTACGTCGAAAAGAAATTATAAATGAAACAAAAAAGGATTTAACATTAATAGAAGGAAAGGTAGTTGAGCCCCGCGGAATAAGTAAGTCAATGATAAGGTTCATGCAATACTTCATTCCCCGACTTCTCCCTTCCACTTCCTCTAGTTGTAAACCATTTGTAGGATAGCCATATTGCCTCTGCGACAGGTGAATCATTAATTTAAGAGCGACATTCTGTAAATACCACGGATAGGTGTGCAAGATGGAAAAATCGAAATCTCCCAAACTTTGTCACATGAAAGCCCTTATGAAACTAGTTTAGAAAATGCAAGATTCAGTTTCTTGCGATTGATATTTTCCAAAACAATAATTTTTTTGAATTTTCACCTCCGAGAGGCCCTCAAACCACCGAAAAATGTGCTTCGCATCCTCGCGTGGTAAAAAGAAACGGAATCAAATACCATGACTATTGCGATATATGATGATTTTATGACCCTTCCTTTGTATGAAAACGTTCTTGTAATTTCAAAAGATTCCAATCTGAATTTTCAATTTTTTTCAAAATTACCCTCTAAAACAGTTTCATTGCGACTATCAATTTTGCCATTTTTCAATGGCAAAAAACCTTTCATGGTACATGGCTTTCGTTGTGCAAATACTATTCCAGAGAAAGAGCAATCCTTTTTCTTTCAATTTATGAAATAAAATTTTGGGGCAACTCAAACGGCAAGTTTTGAGAACTGAAAACTGAACATCAACGGTACTTGCGTGAAATTTACAACTTTTGAACTTGCGGTTGCAATGACGAATACAAGCAGTACAAGAGTGAACTTCGATCTTTTTCCACTAGTTAAAAAACTAAACAAATGATTATTACTTCTTAGCGGCAATTATCTGAAAGGAAAGGCATTTTAATTTCGCGAGTTGAGCTGTAAACCTCTTGACAACACTTCCCGTAGCTGCCCGTTTGCTCACTTTGAAGCCTGACTTGTACCAGTTATCTAAATATGAAAAGTATTCATCAAAATGTTCTCACTTCGTCAGAAAGAAATCGTACAAGCAATGATGGAAGAATAGGACAAACATTTACTCACCTCATATACATATATTGTTGACAAAAGACCAAATCCCTGAGCTAAACTAGATTGCGTGACATCCTCTTTGACTACACCCAGGTAGGAGGGTGGGGGTAGGGGGTTAGGGCTTGGGCTTGGGTCCAAAGCAGACAATAACATTCTCTAGTAAATCCCGTAATCGCTAAAAAAAAAAAAGAAGCTGTGTAGGGTTTTCGAAAAAAGAAAAACAAACGAAATCAATCTTGGGACAGGAGCCCCCGGATTTCGTGTTGGGAATTAAAATAGTGACGCTGATTCATTCTTAAAGCAACCCTCGTGCGAACAATTAAGAAAACATATCGCTAAGGTCTTGGTCCTTTTCCTTCTCATGGGTTTTGGCTTATCAACCGTCTGAGATACTTCTGTGAAGTAACTGGAATGAAACTCCCCATGATTAAGATGTAATCTGGATTGCTTCAGGTTCTTCAGGAAAAAGAACAGCGATTTACGGTACGGTGGCCCATATCTGCAAACACAAGAAAAAGTTCTTGAAACACAACAAACACTTTTCCAAATACAACAGAGTATTATCTGAACACAACAAACTGTTATCGAATTACAACACAATGTTATTGAAGCACAACACAGTGTCATCGAAACACAACACAGTATTATCGAAACACAACACAATGTCATCGAAACACAACACAGTCTTATCGAAACACAACACAATGTCATCGAAACACAACACAGTATGATCGAAACACAACACAATGTCATCGAAACACAACCCGTTATTTGCAAAACACAACACAATTTTACCAAAACACAACACAATATATTTGCGAGACGCAACACAAAATTTTCCCGATTACGTACTGCAGGATTTGTTACAGCCTGCGAACAGCAGACGCATTTCCTGTCTAGATTTGTTACTATACAAAGTGATACAACGCATAAGGCCATCAGCCATCATTACTCAACCGCTGACATGTTATGCGCCTGAATCATTCCCCGCCATTTTGTTTGTTATCCTCGCATATGGCGATCTGACGCGAGAATGGATGTGGTTTTTAAGGGTAACCAGTCAAAACGTCCCCCGGTCATAACGTCCTCTGTGTGGTAGTTCCAAAACGTCCCCGGGTCAAGTACCAAAACATCCCTGGGTCACGTACCAAAACTCTTACCCTGCATTGCATTTCGTAGGTGAAATAGTAAAGGTTGAGCATTCGATCTTGCACTCTACAGGTCACTACCAGACTGGAGTATTAATTTCTCTTCCAAAATAAGTCAGTTTCTCAAATACTCGTCGCTTGCTTTTTTTTAACAAAACAAAACAAAAAACCTTGACCGTGCAGCGTGAATTCAGTCGTATGGTACAAATGACAAGGACTGTTGGTTTTAGATTTCGTTTACTTCAAAAATTGGTAGTATAACTGGAAGAATTAAATGGAATTTTGACCCTACGACGTATTGACCAGGGGACGTTTTGACCCTACGACGTATTGACCAGGGGACGTTTTGGTCTCACCCGAGGACGTTTTGAACCGAGGACGTTATGACCGGGGGAACGTTTTGACTGGTAACCCCTATATTAATTAAAGCGAAGGGATCTTCTTCTTTCTTCTTCTGCCCTCTTCCCTTAGAGCCACTTGATCGAAAATGAGTCGACCTCTCTTCGCTTTTCTTTGCAGCATAGTTTTTGAAGCTCAAGCATTTTGTTGCACCTTTATCTGTGTTGTGAACATTTATATGTAATTTATGTAAATTTATTTGTATGCGTAAAATCTTAGTCACGTGATATTTGTTGCATCATCAAGTAACCCGACACTAATTGAGTAGCTCAAGTAACGAATCGTCACCGGACACTAATTTTATACCAGAGCCCCGCGCGGAAACATTACCGACGTCAAAATATGGACGAAAGCGGACACGCGTCGAGAGAGACAATTTACGTTAGTTGGGACAAGATAGTTTTTTGACATAATATTTCGACATCTGTTTAAAATGATGTAGATTGATTTAGACTGGTAGCTTTGCTTGTATATATAAGTTTTAGGTTTCTATACACTTCGCGTGTTTGGTAACCAATAATTAAAAGTCAACTAACCGACATGGAGTAGTTTTTTCCTTGCCAAAAAAAAAAACTGTGACCCTCCCCCGGCTGCGTATCAAACAGGTTTAACCCTCCCCAATTTTTAAAATAATTACTAATGACCCTCCCCTCCGAAGCCCCAGCCCATCCCCCCCCCCCCAATAAAAAACGTACCTTCTCCAATATTGCGTTGTGCTTCAATAATACTGTGTTGTGTTTCTATAACAGTTTGTTGTGTTCAGATAATACTATGTTGTGTTTGGAAAAGTGTTTTTTGTGTTTGAACAAATTTTTGTTGTGTTCGCAGATATGGGCCACCGTAACGATTTCAGCATGATTATTTTCCACAATTTTTTTCCTGGATATCTTTTATAAGTTTAAAGAAAGATGAATATAACGCAATCTTCCGGTGATTTACACGACAGGAAGTCAAAGGTCTCTTTAATTTCCCCCTGAGGTGGCCGGCTCACCAGGAAGAAGAAGTAGATCGTTCGGTCCAATAACGTTAGTCTGTGGAGATTATCAAGCTAATAACTGAAAAGATTGTGCCCGTTGGTTCCTCAGTGACAAATCTGTACTCTTCGGTCGATGCGACACCCAAAGAAGAACCTTGGTAATTTTGTAGGCACTCACTATAGTATTTTATTATCAAGAAAAAGAAATCTCAAAGCTCAAAGCCAAAATATCGTTTAAGCATGTAAAAGATTCCCTGAAAAAAGCTAACTTTATGGAAACGATTGTGATAAAATCCCTGTTCCGTTTGCTGTAATGAGGGGATACTGAGTTGTTTAAAATCTCCTGCCATTTTGTGATAGTTTTCGCGCGAGTGGTGGGTTTTACATGTAGTACTGCCGCTGACAAGTTGCGATCTATACTCTCAGTGTTTATGAACGTTCAATGAAGGTTTTCCTCTCTTTTTTTTGGTTGCTTTTACTTCCCCTAACTGCAGGCAAAATTTGAAGGGGGGTTGAAAATTTTCATTTCCCAAGATGTTTGATACTTACAGTGACTCGTTCTTAAAGGAACGAGTTTCTCAGGCGACTAGAGGACTTAGGGTTTTACACAAATTGAAGCGCCCACAACTAGTCTTTTTTCGTTTTTTATTAGTTGTAAGAATAAAAAGTTGGAGTTGTTTCGCGTCGTTATAGTTGGCATTTTGTTAAACTGTCACGCACTGGCATTCAAACCCATGCGCTGTATGAAAATTTAGGCGACTTGACGTAATAATACCCTCCTTGATCTTACATGCAGTTGTACTGCGTTGCTCTTTTTCCTTGAGTTACTGGGGATATATAGTTTAGGCCCGAAATATAATGTGGCTCAAGCTCGGCACTTCAGGAGGGAAAGCGAAGTGTTATTTAGTTTTGCTGTGGTCGTCAGGTATCGTCTAGCGAAGCCACAGGCGGTCCAAGCGTACTGTGACTTTGGGGTGTAAACTTTAACGGCAACAAGACGATCTTAGATCGTAAGTCGGGCTACTGGAAGACATGCGGTTATGAGTGTTGACCATTCATGGTGCGCAGTGGTTCTAAAAAGAAATACTAAGAGGTACCAAGGTCCTGGTTTGTGGGCGTGGCGTAAAAATTTTTTCCACCCCAAAAGACACCAATTCTCGAACAACACACGGTAGTTACTAAAATGAAGACCCCCCAAAACGAATACCCCTTACCAAAACGAAGACCCACTACCAAAACAAAGACCCACTACCAAAACAAAGACCCCCTACCAAAACAAAGACCCCCTACCAAAACGAAGACCCATTACCGAAACTAAGATCTATTAATGAATTCGTTATGTTCATGAGACACACTACGAAAACGAAGATCCTTACAGAAATCTTGAATTCTGAATTTGGCGCGTCTGTAATTTATTGCGGAACATTTCAACAGTAGAGCCCTATGGAGCTTTAAATGGGACTACTTTAAAGCTAAAAGGAGATTTAATCGAAGAGACATAACATGCACCTGGAAGATGCTTTGCGTGACGCTTTAAGCAATGTCGGTCACATTATCACATAGCATTCTACAAGCTCTTTTCAAAATGAAATTTTTCTAAATATCATCTTACTATTTGTTTGCAAGAGATGAAAAAAATCTCTTTGTTTAAGTCCATTTCCACTATTATGTGTCTCTGCAGGCAGCTACACATAAGTGGGGCTGTTTTGTTTTGGTTCAAGTGCAAACCATGATTGAGAGGCCAAATTAACAAAAGCTAGAAATAATATTTAAAACCTGCCTCTGCTATGCCTTCATCATTAAAAATATGAAAACACTGAAATTCATTAGTTACAGCACAATCTGCTACACAATACTATTTGTCATCCTTGCTGTAGAAGCTTGTTTGTTAGTTTACTAGTTTGTTTGATTGTTTGTTTAATTGTTTTATGAAAATATTTTGATCTTACCACCTTCATGGCTTATTTATCAAAGTAATATAACTTATAATTGAGTGTTGTTGTTCACCATATATACTTAAAACCTAGCTTGATACAGTTCTAATAAACTCCTTTTCTGAACTGCATTATCTAACTTTACTTAGGTTTTAAAGAACATGATTTCTCAATCAATCAAAACTCAGTGCTGATATATCTTTTCAGAATTTTTCTTGCCATATTTTCCAAAACATTCTAATGTTTCATAAGAGTTGTGTTCCTTTTCCTAGTTGCAAATGACCAATTAAAATAGAGACACAAAAGTGTATTGAGCTTATGTAATAAAAATGGAATGTTTGTATTGTTGCATGCTATCTTGTATACCTCTTGGTGTGGTAAACTTGGGGTTGGAAAAATGGAGGGAAACACTTGCTAAAGTACTGAGATTTAAAATAACCGAGAAATGTACGCTCCAGTTTTGAACTTAAGTTTGAAACTGAACAAAACGTTACTATAAATTATGAACCAGCGAGTCACAACACCCTCCCGTAAAACATTGTACAAGAAAGAGTCAATGCTCACGTTAGTGTCATTTCCTTCATCTCCTTAGCAACATTAAATTTTGCTTCTCTTACGTTTTTTCTTTCAAATTCGACGGAAAACATACTTCTGAAAAGTCCCGAATTCACGAACTAAATTTCGACAAGTTTGCCAGAAACATGGCTACTCTCGCTCGTCCCATGCTCTCTCCCAAGTCTTTGTACCAGATTACCTCTCATTTGCTGAATGAAGATTTAACCGAGCTCGATACCAAACCGAGCTCGATATAAAAACGATAGTAGTATACAAGGCAAACCGAGCTAGATGGAATTCGAATTTGTTTCCAGGAATGTACCCATACAGTTCTCTCGTGACCTAATGACCTCTAAACCGAGAATATGATTTCGGAATCAATAAAAGCGTCTTCACGTCGCTGATCAACAGCGCCCCACCAGAAATTAATTCTGAAATGTAAATATTATTATATCCCAAAGTATAACTTCATTTACTGTCCCCAATTAGCAAAAGTGCTTAATCATCTTGATGCTGAAAATAAATTTGATGTATGTAAGTATGTGGAAGTTTAGCAAAACGATATAAGAAAAATTTCACACGGAAATATGAAAGAAAACGTAAGCAAAATAGTAACTGAGACTTACCATAATAATTAATACTGCGTCGAAAAAAATGATAAATGGAGCAAAAAAGGATTTAACGGCATTGAAAGAAGGAAAGGCAGTTGACCCCCGTGGAATAGGTAAGCCAATGATAGGATTCCCACAATATTTCATTCCACGATTTCTCCTTTCACTTCCTCAAGCTATATTGCCAATGCGACAAGTGAATTGTTAAAACCAAGAGGCTCTTATCTTACGTCATTAATTTGGTGGAACGAGTTTTTCTCAAGCGACTGGAGGACTACGGGTTTTACACAAGTGTAAGCGTTCACAACTAGTTACTCTTTCATTTTTTATTAGTTGTATTAATAAAAGTTGGAGCTCATTCGCGTCGTTTTAGTGGACATTTTGTCAAACTGTCACGCACAGCACTGTCACGCACAGCACCCATGCGTTGTATGCAAATTTAGGCGACTTGACGTAATAGTACCTTCTTTGATGTTACATTTAGTTGTACTGCGTTGCTGTTTTTCCTTGAGTTGCTGGGGAAATATGGTTTGGATCCGAAATATAATGTGGCTCAAACTTGGCACTTCAGGAGGGAAAGCGAAGTGTTATCTGGTTTTGCTGTGGTGGTCAGGTATCGTCTAGCGTAACTCTTTATTTTGGAAAGTGAATATTAGAATTCTGTTACTCAGTTCCGCGTTGTCGTAACTGTCACTGGCAAACAGAGTGCCTATTCGCAAACTTTGAGTTAACTAATTTTTTACATCACAAAAATGAAAAAGCTGTGAAGGGGCTGTACTCAGTCTCCATCATAAGAAAATCAGAGAATCATTTTAAAGGCGACTTAAACGAGCATGATAACTTCGATATCATCAATATCACGCACGCAGCTAAACCATGAATGCATCAAAGATTCAGGGATGTCATGTTATCGGTACTATCGAAAAGACACTTTTTTAAAGATATTTGATATGCCTAGGGGTTTTCGTAATTGACAGTAACTGTCATACATTAATGTTACTCGACTTGATTCTTTGATTCTTGTCTCTGTGCCTACTTTTAGGAATGTCATATCTTTGCAAGGGTTAATTTCAAATACAAGTCGAGTTCGAGTCACGATTTAACCTAGAGTCAAGTTAAATCTGTCTCTTTTTTCATATTTGGTATTGTGGTTTATTTCCCGCGTGGAAATGATTCCTGGATTAGCTACCAAGAAGCTATTGAACAAAGTAAACGATTACCCATATAATCATTAATTTTTTTTTCTCTTAAGTTCCGTTGTATGTTACTTAGTTGCAGCAGAGGCCATTTCCTTTTCAACATCACATTGAGAAATTTCACGTTGGGTTTAAACATAATTCAGCAATACTCGAGCGTCAACATATTGCATCCATTGGATGTCGGGTAGGAAATAATAAACATCAAACACAATTCTTTCTCGGCTGCCAAACTGGTTGCACACACCATCATCAAAAGCATTCAACAAATAGAATCAAAATCAAAGTGAAAAACGAAGATGAATATTCAATCAGTCTCGCTCTCGCGGGAGGTATTCGAAGAAATGTCTTACTTAAATTTATAAGGCTTTGTAGGGAGACGCCATGTTTGTGTCCCTCTGAAGGGTATAAATTAATGGCGGCTCAGTGTAAGCTAACAAAAACATATGTCATCAAGTTTTGCTACAAAAAGTCTGTAGTCGTCTTCCGAGGGCTCACAAACATCTATATGAGTACTAATTCTCATGAAATGACTGTTTAGACGGCGAAATATCAGCGGATAAATCACTTTTTTACCCAACGTTTCATCATTCTCGGCCGCCATTTTGATATCTTGTCACGCAAAAACTTCGAGATTTAACCTTGCTTTATCACAAAACGAATAACCCTATCAAACTGAAACTTTGTAAAGAGATAAGTCTTCAGCTGTTCTAATAACTAACTGAACTAAAAACTCAAAAGGAACGATAATTCCTGTTTTTTATTATCTATTATCTCACGCGAAAACCAAGACTTGACATGGGCTCGAATTGGTTTGATTCAGGTTACGATATAATGCCTTCAGTGATGAAGAACACAAATTTCCTGTTCGTATGTCTCAAGGCTTACTTAAATGTTTACTCCCATCCCATTTTGAAAATCTGAAACTGTAGACTGATATGTTTAATAAACGAATACTTACGTTTCAATGTTCAGATCTAAATAAGTTATTTATTTCGCAACTGTTATATGTGCGCATCTTTTAAGCTTGGATATTTCACAGTTTTCTAAAACTGATACATAATAACGGTGTTGCATCTTCCTTCCATCTTCGTGATA
Organism: Stylophora pistillata; assembly: GCF_964205215.1. Lineage (NCBI taxonomy): Eukaryota > Metazoa > Cnidaria > Anthozoa > Scleractinia > Pocilloporidae > Stylophora > Stylophora pistillata. The sequence continues at coordinate 17,174,722 of NC_142527.1, read as the reverse complement.
AACTATTATGAAATTACTAAAGTGCTTTTTTACTCTACTTATAGCATTTGTGACAAGAACGTCAAGATCAAGTGAAGGTATTGTATTCCTTAATAATTTTCATCGACTCTTCAACAGAGTTGCTTACATGGCAATTTGCATGACCTAATCAATTGATTTTTTGGATATATTATTGAGTCACAAATACCATATAAATCAAAATCCTAGTAACAAACAAATGGCATTTAAATAGTTAGGTGTAAAGGCTTCATCTTGACACTTCGAGGAGGTTAACCGCTAATAAATCTTTTTTAAAATTATTTAATACGATGATGAAAATGATAATAATAATAATAATAATAATAATAATAATAATAATAACATATTTAGATCAGACACTCAACATCGGACATGATGTCACTGAATCGTTATTCATTGGTTTGTTCCTTTTGTATTTTATGATCAACTTACCTGAAGTTTGCAATGAGTTTGTTTACCTTGGAGGAGATTTTGGGACGCATAAAGGAAGTTTCTCAAGTCCTGGCTATCCCAAAGAGACTTATCCAAATAGAGAGCGTTGTACTTGGATAGTCAAAGTACCTCTGGATTACCGGGTAGCACTCTACTTCAGCGATTTTGATGTGGAATCATGCTCCACTCAAACAGAAAATTGTACCTGCGACTACGTGGAAATTTCCGATGGACAACTTTTAATTGATAGGCGGATTTCAAAATTATGCGGAAATAAAATACCTCCGAACGTTTTATCCAGTGGGCGATTCCTCAGGATTGACCTGGTAACAGACGCAACAAATCCGATGAAAGGATTTAATGCGCACTTTTACTCTGTATCTTCAGATGGGTCCACACTGTCTACCGTAGATGTTCAGAAAAATCCAAAATCAGTACCACCTGCCACCGACACACCTAAGAAAGGTAATAATTATAGTTAATTGCCAAAAAAGTTGTTACAACAATCAGACTTTTGTTCACCTCAGGCGAGTAGAGAGTGGTGTCATTTACTGGTAAGACGTAATGATCTGATTCCAAGTTATCAATCAAGGTGTTAGAGTTTGACTCATCAGATACTTTCGTTAGAGGGAGGTTACAGCTCACCACAGGCCATAAATATCATTGATCCCGAACTGTGCTGGACGTTCAATCGAGAGGTCAATGAGCAGTACCCCGACTAACGTCATTGTATCATTTTACTGAAAAGCAAAACAAAACAAGAGAATACGCTGTTGGGGGGTTTTACCAACTCGCTTGGACGAATTAACGAGAGGTACCAAGACTCTGTAATTTTCTTCTTTATTTCTACTCTTCTATTGTTGCTACTACCTTCTATTACCGCCGCTATTTCTCTTCCATCTTTTAGCAAGGAGTGCCCACGTATTAAATGCAAAAATCACAGACATGTTTGGGTTAGCTGACCGTGGGAGTTTCCATAGTGCATTCGTTGTTTTGCAAAAGGGGGAAATTGGGTGGCTCGTTCAGAAGCACTTGGCGAGCACCAAGGAACCAATTAAATGCCCATATCGTGTTGCGCACGAGAATCACGCGCACAAAAAAAAAAAAAACCAGGATCTTATTGTGGGTAAAACTCAAGGCCAGCTTTACCAACCCAATCATGACCACCTATGAAACTAGCTATTTCCAACCATAACAAGCGATTAAAATGTCTAGCACGGTAAGAAGGAAATCGCGAACTGAGCCAAGTTCGAACACACACTAAAAATAAAAGATCAAAACTATAGATCTACCAAAACAACAACGTAGACGCAAAAGGCGAGACTCATCAAAACAAAAGGTAAATGTAAAAATACACGAAATAGCAATCCTTTAAAATACTCTACAACAACGCTCACAAAATAAAACGAGAATCCGTGGAAACCATCGTTCGTCTCGTCGATTTAGGTCAGTTAGGGTGTGTTAGGATTCTATCAGCCATGTTACTTTCTATAGTAAAATTTCGGAGGGATACTAAGGAGCAGACTATAATGGTACCATACGAATCATGACAAACTTATGGCACGAGTGCAAAGGAAAATTTAATCTTAATTAGAGGAAATAAAGTTCTGACCCTAATTGATAGGAAAAATAAGATGATAGACCACTTTCATAAATGGCTGCCGTATAAATATTCTTTTGTTTAAATTTAAAGTAGTCCTTCTGGCCTCGCTTGAGATAATGTATTCTTTTGAATTTTGTACTGGAGAACGAGGCCAGTAGGGCTAATTCAAATTTAAACAAAAGAATATTAATCCGGCAGCCATTTATGAAAGTGGTCTATAGTTGTTTACTTTTCCGCTCAGGTGGCAGCAGCACGACAATGATTGCCGTGATTTGCAGTCTTCTTGGTGTCGTTCTGATCGGGGTTTTTCTTCTGCTGGTCCTTGTTAAGAAAAAACATGCTCAGGACAATCGACGAAGATCTCCGCAGTTACAGTTGGGAAGGTCCGTTTCCAGTACTACGTCTCAAAGGAACAATTTGCCTTCAGAGCCTCCTCCACCATATTCATCTGTAGTAAACGCCTCTCCCACAATTAGATAAGAAATAAGAAAGTGACTAGGGTTTTGCCTACGACAACCGGGTTAAAAGAGTTGAAGCCCGGCAACTCACAATCACTTGGAAAAGATGAAGGCATGGTCAACACTTGATAAGAAACACGACTGAATGGGTATACAGGTAAAAATAAAACAACTACAAAAGCTTTCAACTAGTTCATTGCATTCAAAGTGAAATACAGACACAAAACTCATGCGTTGCTTTTGAAAATGCTGCCATTAATATTTTTTGTTTGCGCTAAGAATATGCCGGAATACAATAAAATCTTGCAAATAAATATCCCTTGTTGGTAGTTTTTCTTTTTTAACTCTAATCCATTTAGTTACTGTGTTCAGAGGATGTTTCTTCACCTGATATTTAGTCAAATCAAATTTATGCTTTTTTAAGGATCAGGTAAACATGCCCCCTTCATTTTCAATAGTACCCTCGTGTTCAAGAAAAAAAGTCCCTTTTCTTAGTTGATCAGCTTGATGTCAATTTGCCAGTATGTGATAATCTCTGTGATTAACCGCGTCTGTTCTGCTGTGAAATTCTTCCTGTTCCAGAGCTCAACCTTGTTCTAGCGGTTGTCTCCCTTACAACGGTCACCTGCAACACACTTCAGCTCACCTGACTAATTCACACCATTGAAGAAATTACTTTGTCGCAATAAGAGTAATGGACGCAATGGCATGACTGGATATCAGACGTTGCACGCAAGTTTCTTATGACATGATTGTTCTCTTTATGAAATTCCAGATTATGATTATTACAGATAGTTTCTAATCTGTAGAATCGACGAGAGTCAAAAGCTTAGAGACATTTTAGCGGATGTTTTTTTTTAATGAATTACCGTACGAGGATTAAGAATGTGCGCATTCTTAACTAAAATTACATAATACATGAATTTCCAATTCACAAATGAGCGCACATAGCATAGCGCTACTTATAAGATTGATATAGGATTGAAAAGTTTGTTTCAATAAAAAAAAAAATTGTTTCGCGCAAAGCTTTTGATTCTCGATCTTTTTCTTTAGATACAAAGTTTATTTTGATGCTTACGTTCTGATATTGTAATACAAAAATCAATCATCTGTTTCATGACGTCCTTAAGAAACTCTCTCAAGATTTTCAGCCTTAAGCACACTAAACAGTCTTGGGTAAAATAACACTGTGGACCAACTTTCCAGCTGCCTGACTCATGCATGCATAATAAATAACAACGCTTATGATGCACTTGCAATGCATTCTGTCACGTTTCCGAAAAATTTAAATCTGTGTTCGCGTAATGAGATTAATGAGTGGTATGTTGCTCGCACCAATCGGATCACCACATTTGGGTATGTAACATTTTTTTCAAGTGGAAGAGCTCTTAACCTAAACCCTGAAATTACTCGACTTGATATGGAACGTTAAAAATAAAAACGTGACTGTGGTCATACAATCATTTTGTAAAATGTAACGCTTCTGTATCTTGAATTAGACTTTAAATCACCAGATTGTATGGCAACAGTCCTATACTCTTCCTTATTTGCTTCAATATTGGTTTGAGTAAATTTGTAAAGTTTATCGACAATGGGAAAACTTCGGCACGACTTTGTTCGAAGTGACGTGTCCCTGTATGTCGCGAGCACAGCCCCTTGTCAAGTGTTTAAGAGAGAACGTGACGTCATGCATGTGTGATCGCAAGAAACGAAGACATACTCGGAACTCTTGCCAAGCGAGGTTTATTTTACTTTAATCCTCGCTTTGGCTGTACTGGAAAATAATATCATGAGTACAGATACGCTACTGGAAAAAGACCGACCCGACTACGACACTGACAGCGTGTTATGTTTCGTTGCTGTCGTTGAGCGCTTCGTGAAATCCGCAACAGTTTTGGAAGAAACAGTTCTGCTTCCAAGCGTCTTGATGGATTTATCTGTGAATGCTCTTGAAGCAAAGATAAATCCGAATGAAATATATCTATATAAAGAATTGGATTTGAGGACATTTTGCCGTATGGTTAAGTCGTTGAGGATTCAACTTTCGCAAGGATGTAGTTTCATCGAGGAAGGCTTGGAGGAAAATATGCAAATAAGACACAAAGTGGAAGAACTGTGTTCACAATTGAAGTCATTAACCCAACATGCTAAGTATCTCAGGTATGCTTCAGAGGTAATAGCTTTGGCAAACAAACCAGTTTCTTTCCAAGAATACACCGCACAAGCATGTGAACACATGCTGCTTTGCGAGGCTCACTCCACTTGTAACTTGCGTGACACTTTGAAAATGTTTCTAAACGCGGTTGAAGAAATGGAGAAGGAAACTTTGTTTCCTTGCCTTTTGAAATCCTATAGAACACTTGATTACGGTTGTAGTATGAACTCAGAACAGAATTTAAACGATGTGTTTGTTAGGTTACTTCAAGCAAGAAGCGTGCTGCAGGTGCCTTCCTATTGTGAGTATTTTGATGATTCCGCTCTCTGTCAAACTGTGACCAAACTGAAAAACATTTTCTGTTTCTATGCCATTATGATCGAAGAAATTGTGGTCATGTATCGGGAAAAAGTCCACGAGGATTATTAAAAAAAGGCTAGATTTTATGCATAGAAAGGAAAAGGGTCCTATGAGAAGGAAACTAAGTTCATGAGCCCACTCCCTGGGAGACACTCAATCAATTTTTTTTCGGGGTCTTGCTGAATTTAGTACAGTTTGGTGTCTTGAAAGCCATAGTGCCCTTCGCTTTGATGGGGTGAGAACTTGAAAATGCGCGCTGAAAATGCGTGTCACCGACACTAGTGTACTCCTATAAACTCTGCCCGTTATCTTGCGTGTGGCTACCTAAGATCGATACGCCGCAATTCATGAATTTTTTTTTTCTTATATCGGGTCAGAGCTTTTAGGTTTCGGCAGCATACCACACTTTAACTTTCCTCAAGTTCCTTACCCCTCTCCTCCAAGCTCATTCGGAGAAGAGAAACTTGAAAACATGGCGTTGTTCGGCTGACTTTCTCTTGATCACAACACTGGTTCAGAGCGAGGTAATTATCGGTAGCACGTACTGATAGCAGATATAATCTTGACGATGCACAGTCACTGCTTCAGTTTGAAAGGAGACTTTCTAAAGCCTTGGGGTCTTTTTAAGTCCTTTCTAGGTCAGGCTCTTTATATCTCGCATCCTTTAGAAAAAAAAAAACAAGATATATATTACCAATAATTACTAATTGTACAACAGACTACGGACCATGAAATGGCTTATCAATAATTTATTTTTCTGTTTCTGTTATCTAAATTTTTACTTGTACTAATTGTGAGGGAGGCTAAGCTTACAATTCTTAATGGTTTTTATTCAGTTTCTTCGCTAATCTTTATTTTGTTTTCTTTTCATCAATTATTGTAAATTGTAGTAATGTTATACATAAGAGCAAATAAAATAAATAATGAAAAGTAAGGAAAAACATTTAGAGATATCGCAGTGCAGTTTACCGGTGAAATCTTGAACAGTTGTTTAAGAGTTTTGGGTATTTTTTTTATGAAATTATTAAACTATACCTCTAATGTTGCTCGGAGCAGTAGTTGAACCGCTGAGATGAAAGTGATCTTCTCAGTAATGAACACTGCTGTGGTGAAAATAAGGCCTAACTAAAATTCAGGTTTGTACGGGAGTTAATATAAAACCATGACCTCTGCAATACCGGTACAACGCGATACAAACTGAGCTAGCAAGCCAACTGGGAGCTGGGTAATTTTTCGTTTCATAATCAATCCGTAATGTCATGAATGAACGACGAACATATGTGATTATATGTATTTAAACTGCAGATAATTAGCTCGGTTGGTCCATATTTTCATAAGTATGGGACAAATCCATGAATTTATAGATTTTACTCAACTCCACATGATACGGTAGCCCACAACTGTCACGGCAATAGCATATTGCCGTGACAGTTGTGGGCCACCGTAACATGATGCCTTGACATATAGTTTTCCGCTTTTATGGGAAAATTCACTATTTGGCGAGGGAATTCCGCATTTTAAAGAACGTGTCTCTGTAAGAATCAAACATCTTGGGAAACGAAAATTTTCAACCCCCCCCCCTCTCAAATTTTGCATGCAGTTAGGCACTCAGAGGGGTTCCACAAAAATGCCCTTTTTAAAGGTTGCAGCACTCTTGCTGCCATGGTAATAACGGCTGCCTGTGTGAAGCCTGGGGCCTCATTCTCATACCAAACCAGCGTAAAAAAAGTGTAAAATGTTTATTTCTCTATCTCAAGCTAAATACAACATTACAGATTGGTACTTCTAGGATACATAGTGACATCATTCGTCTCTACTTTGATGCATTCAATTTTTCCTGGGAGTGAATGTGAACACATCAATAGATTATTTATCTTGGTACAGCTTCGGTGATTTTTACTGTAGGGTAAAACAGGGAAAACGTTTGTCTAAATTTCTCCAAAAGTACACCGATTCTGGAACTGAAACTACGCACTCAGTTGGTTATAATATTCTAGTTTTTAAATGTGTAAAAGTCTCTGCGGGCCGGCCTCTACTTTTCATAGTGGCAATTCGCGAATGAAGCTCAAAAATCAGAGGTAAAAACGACCAAAAAAAGAGAGGAAAACCTTGATTGAACGTTCGTAAACACTGAGTGAGAGTATAAATCACAACTTGTCAGCGGTAGTACTACATGTAAAACCCACCACCCGCGCGAAAACTATCACAAAGTGGGGATTTTGAACAACTCAGTATCCCCTCATTACAGCAAATGGAACAAGGATTTTATCACAATAATTTCCCACAAATTTAGCTTTTTGCAGGGAATCGTTTACATGCTTGAACATTATTTTGGCTTTGAGCCTTGAGAATTCGTTTCTTGATAATAAAATGCTATAAGTACCCACAAAATTACAAAGGTTCTTTTTTCCGGTGTCGCACGGACAGAGGAGTACAGATTTGTCACTGATGAACCAACAGGCACAATCTTCCCAGTTATTAGCTTGATAATCTCCACAGATTAACGTTATTGGACCGAACGATCTCCTTCTTCCTGGTGAGCCGGCCACGTGCACCTCAGGGGGAAATTAAAAAGACCTTTGACTTCCTGTTGTGTAAATCACAGGAAGATTGCGTTATATTAATCTTTCTTTAAGCTTATAAAAGATATCCGGGAAAAAAATTGTGGAAGGTAATCATGATGAAGTCGCTGTTGTTTTTCCTGAAGAACCTGAAGCAATTCAGATTACATATTAACCATGAGGAGTTTCATTCCAGTTACGAGTTGCGCTTTGCTTATCCCTTTTCACTTCCTGTGGAGCATAGGTCCAAGGACACCTCACGCCATCTCCTTCTATTCCAGGCCAACTTCTCTATTTCATTTCAGGTGTAGCCTGCCTTGGCCGCCTCCTTGTGCACGGTTCTCCTCCTGCAGTTTCTAGGACGGCCTTGTTTTCTCTTCCCCTGTGGGTTCTACCTCAGTGCATGCCAAGTAACATTGCTGTTCGGGTTTCTGAGGGTGTGCCTTATCCAACCCCATTTGTGCCCTCTAATCTGGATGTAAATTCGTTCCTGTTCAATTCTTTCCCACAAATCTTCATTTCTTATGACCTCCAGCTTGTAAATGGTCATTTCATTAGCAATTTGTGCAGCCTTTCCAGCCTCATACATAGTAGCCTGCGTAACCAGGCTCTTTTAGGGGAGGGAGGGGTAGGGGGAAGGGAAAAGAGGAGGGAAGGGAGAGCCTGCACTGGCCCTATTGTTTTCGCGTTTACCGCCCAAAATTTTCAACCAATCATACTCGCTGAAAATTAACCAATCAGAGGGCGCCAGAAGCAGTTCGCGCATTCACTGCCAGTTTTCTGTCAAAACAAACTCGCGCCTCTCATAGCGGACACAGATAGTTCTTTCACTAGAGCGAAGAAAGGCAAAAAACAGTCTTCAAACTGATCAAACGAATTTTGTAGACTTTGTAAAAAGAGCCTTCTAATTTGATATGATGATCGTGTAAGCTATACATCCAACAGTAATATTTTTAGAGCACCGAACGATCCGTCCAAGAAACCGCTGTCAGAATCTCTCAAAAGCACTGGAATTATTGTCGAAAACGAAGAAAACTGTTCACAAGTAGTCTGTGGGACTTGCGGAAGAAAATTGCGAGGTCTTTATGAATCATTTACCAGTCTTCAACAGTCTTTAAGTCGAAAGGAGTCGATGACTTACTTGTGGCACTGAAGTGAACACAATTTCAAATTTTCCTGACATCACATCTTCAATTGGTGTGTCACCAAGATCGCAAGCAGACATTTCTAGCAGAGGAGCTTCGCTTATTTGATCTGAGATGATGTATTTTAACGCCGTAACTACAAGAACAAATCCATATCCATTTTCTCGACATGCCTTTGCCACAAGGACAAGAGACTGAAATATCACGCTTTTTGCCAAATTCAGTGGGCAAAGTCGCTATTAAATCTTTCGCTAAGAATAAATGTTTAAACAACAACAAACATATGAAACATATGTGTGAACTTGAAGTAATTTTCTCTGCCTTCAAAACAAAATTCTCACCTTTGAAGTTCCTAAATCGTTGCTCCACTTCTTGTATTTTTACATCGAAAAGCTCACTCTTGTCCGCCTTTTTGAACAAGAGTTTTGATTCAAGACGGGATATTGATTGACACGTAATCGACCAATAGGAATCACCCAACCTTTTTTCGACCATTAGGAATTTCCCGCACCGAAACTAAGCGGCAAATAAACGCGAAAACAATAGGGCCAGTGAGGGCTCTCCCTTCCCTCATCTTTTCCCTTCCTCCCACCCCTTCCCCCCTAAAAGAGCCTGGCTACGCAGGCTACGTATATAGTCCTGACATTCCAGGTACCGAACAATGTTGTTGTCTTGGTGGTAAGGAGGGGGGTCGGCTTCGTAGCTTTCTTTCGGCTATTACCACGATGCGTCATACTAGTCTCCGAGGAGACGTTCTCCTGACCCAACACAGATGCGATTTTGTACCTGC